>NW_015173676.1:1703017-1712935 GCF_001447785.1 Gekko japonicus
AGCCATAATTGAGCTTCAGGGTCCTCCTCCCACCTGACGTGCATAACTGCTCTTTCTAACTAAGTCTGCATTGGGCACAATGACCTCAAAAGGCCCCCTCAGAGGCTCTACGGCTACCATCACTTGGCTCTATCATGCCAGAATAAGGGCAGATTGAACCACCACTCAAGAGTCCCTGGTCTGACAGATAGCCCCTGGTCTGACATTGGTGTTCTGCAATGCCAGGTCCATAAATAATAAGACCACAGTCCTTCATGACTTTCTGCCAGAGCAGGACATGGACTTGGCACGCATGACCAAGACCTGAGTGTGAGACGGACAGACTGTAGCTCTCTCCCAGTTAACTCCTCCTGGGTTCTCGATCCTTCACCAATCCGATACTAAGGGGTAGGGTGGGGAGTGGCTTTGTTCATTCGGGAGGATTACACCTTCAGAGCGCTTCCGCCGCCGATGCTCATGGGCATAGAGTGTGCCAGCTTTGTGTGGGAAGCCGGGCAGAGTTTGGCTGTTTGGCTGGTGTACTGTCCGCTCAATGCACCAGCAAATAGCAAATAGCCTGCTGAAGGCTGTATCAGGCTGGGCACTGGAGCACCCTAGACTGTTAGTCCTGGGTTACTTCAATGTCCATGCTGATGACGCAACCTCCATGCAGGCAATGGACCTGGTGTCATCCATGGTGGCGCTAGGACTCTCCCATATGTTACGGCTCCCACTCATCGAGTGGGGCACACACTCGATCTGATCTTCGCAGTGGGGGTCACAGTGGACCAAATTACTGTTACGGCAGTTCCATGGTCAGACCACCATGCTCTGAAGGCCCATGTGAATGTGCCACCCTGACCCTGTTTGGGCGGCAAGCATATTTTAGCTTGCCCGTGGAGCCAAATGGACCCTATGCGGTTCCAAATGGCCCTGCGGGATCCAATGCCCTCTGGCAGCTCATTGGATCAGCTTGTCAAGGACTGTCAAAGCTGACTCTTGGCAACCATCACGTCCTCTGCGCCCCCACTCTAAACTCGTTCCATGGTATACACAGGAGCTGAGACTAATGAAGCGGGACCTTAGATGGCTAGAGAGACAGTGGTGATGCGCTTGGGACTAAGCGACAAGAGCATCCTATAGGACATTTATGAGATCCTATGAAATCGCAGTTAAGGCAACGAACAGGATATTACGTGGCCACGATTGCGTCTGTGACCTCCCGCCCAGCCCAATGATTTAGAACAATTCCGTTTCTTACTACTCTGCCACAGGGCAGATCAAATGAATTGGAGACTGGCTGTGAGGCTCCTGCGAGCTATTTCGCAGATAAGGTCTTGTCGCTCCACCATGACCTTCCTGCCACAGTTAAGATAGTAACGGAACTCGAGGCCCCATGTGCATCTTCTTGTCAAGTTATGAATTATTTCAGTCCACTCAGCCTAGAGGAAGGTGATAAATTACTCTCGTGTATTTGCCCGACCACTTGTAGCCTCGACCCGTGCCCATCATGGCTAATTAAAGCTGGCTGTGATGGGTTACGATCATCAACAAGTCCGCCCTCTCCTAAAAAACCCATCCTTGAATCCAGATGAATTAGCTAACTACCGGCCAGTATCCAATCTGCCCTATTTGGGCAAACTGATTGAGAGGGCGGTGGCAATTCAGCTGCAGGTTTTTTTGGATGACACCTCTGTATTAGACCCCTTCCAGTCCAATTTCTGACCAGGCCATGGGACAGAGACGGTCCTGGTCACCCTCACAGATGATCTCCGGAGGTGTCTGGATTGAGGCGGTACAGCAGTGGTGTTGTTGTTAGACCTGTCGGTGGCGTTCAACACAGTCGACCATCAACTGCTGATCCACTGTCCCGCTGACACCGGGATTCAGGGGTCTGCCTTGCAGTGGCTCTCCTCGTTCCTTCAGGGTCAGGGACAAAGGGTGGCCATTAGGGAAAAGCTATCCAGAAGGCACCCGCTAACTTGCAGAGTGACCCAAGAATCGGTGGTTTCCCCAATGTTATTCAACCATATGACAGCTGGAGATCACTCAGAATTAAAACTGCTCTCCAGATGGCAGAGATCAGCTCCCTTGGAGAAAACAGGACTCTGTGTCATTATACCTTGCTGAGGTTGCTTCCCTCCTCCTTGGGTCCCCACTGTGGAGAAAGACTGTACTTTTCCTAGGTAGAGGCTGCAAGGAGGGGGAAGGAGATGGAAACCTTAAGTTAGAGGGGCAGATAAAGGTAGGCTGATGGTTGGCTGGGAAGGAGATAGGGGTGTCAACTCCAGGTTGGGAAATTCCTGGAGATTTGTGGAGTGGATCCTAGACAGGGTGAGGTTTAAGGAGGGGTGGGACCTCAGACAGGTACACTGCCACATACTCCACCCTCCAAACCAGCCATTTCCTCCTGGGGAACCACTGTTGCCAATCTCCAGATGAGTACTGGAGATCACTCAGAATTACAACTGCTCTCTAGATGGCAGAGATCAGTTCCCCTGGAGAAAATGGTGGACTCTGTGTCATTATACCCTGCTGAGGTCAGCGCGGCAAATTGACACTGAGTGTCCAAGGCTGGGACACCCGCCCAGAACCTCTTTCTAGAGCTAGTTGTATTTATTTCCACAACGGGCCTTATTCCTAGTCTCATATAACACTAATATTTTATACACAGGTAGGCAACAGCTCCTAAAAAGGGCAATTTTTAAAAGGATTCCAGTTTAACTGAGGAAATAATTATTTTAAAGAAACTGACAAAAGAAATGGAACAAATTTAGAGTCCAGTGGCACCTTTAAGACCAACAAAGACCAACAAGTATTTGAAAAAGTGTGCCTTGTACACGAAAGCTCATATTTTGAATAAACCTTTGTTGGTCTTAAAGGTGCCACTGGACTCTAAATTTGTCTTCTGCTTCAGACCAACACGGCTAACCATCTGGATCTATTAAAAGAGATGATTACATTTTAAATAAGCAGGCTTCAAAAACATTCCCCAAAAGAAAATCTAAAACTAGAATATCACAGATCCAGGAGATCAACAGAACTTTCTATATTAAAATGTTCCACACATTGTTAACTAAAACACACACTCACAATAACCTCTTTCCAATGAAACAGTTTATGTCTTCAGTGTATGCCCTAGAAATTAGGCCTGTGCTTCAGAAATCTTCAGTAGGGGCACTGCACTATTGATATTGCACTATAACAAAAGCACAGAAGAAATCTGTAAAAGGAAAATGTATGGTTTGTTATAAGAAGCATTGCCTTCACAATAATTGGTGCTGACTCTGGGCTGGCCTTTTCTGAAGCATGGACTGTCAGGGGCATATGGAGTAATTAGTAAGATGGTAGCACCTATGCTACATGCATGAATACTATACAGATCTAAAGTGCAATACAGGCATTTCAAAACAGGGGTGCCACAACAGGACCACCAATGGAATTCTTTCTTTGAGATCTTCCACAGGTGTTTGGTACTTCCTCTTAAATATACCACTGGTATCCTGACCTGAATAGCCCAGAGTAGCCCAGTCTTGTCAGATCTCGGAAGTGAAGCAGGTTAGTACTTGGATGGAAGACGATCAAGGAAGTCTAGGGCTGCTATGCAGAGGTAGGCAATGGCAAACCATCTCTGAATTTCTCTTGCCTAGAAAATTCTACAGGAGTCACCATAAGTTGGCTGCATCTCAACCACCAAAAATAGTACTAGTAATAATAATGCTGGTAGCCAAGTGGCTCATCTAACCTACCTGAAAAGCTGCAGGTGACTGACAGGTCCTGATATCACTTAGGAACCACTGTTTTAAATACATTGTTAGGGTCTACAAAAATCACAAAATTCATGAAAAGACTATGAAGACCCTAAGTTTCAAAGGTGTTCGTCCTTTGTGGGGTATGTTTAGAGGGCATGCATCCCGTACAACACTGCAGCAGTAAAAGATATTTCCCTTGTTTAATAGAAGAGTCAGGCTCGACAACCTTGCTAAAGGGCTAACCCCTTGAACTCAGAGCAGACATGGGCATTTGTTTAATTTCAGTGTGCTGCGCCCTCTGATAACATGTTTATGGCTCAGATACAATACTGTAGAAGCAGCATTAGCAGCAACATGTGCTCCCACCTTGAAGCTGTTTGGCTGAAATGAAAAAGTTAAAGTTCCTGGAAAGAAAAATAAGTTGAGATGACTGCAGAAAACAACCCACTATTATGTACAACTAGCCAGCAAGGCAAGCAAAACCCAAAGCCTGCTAATGACAGCACAATAAACATACAAAGTAATTAAAGGCAGTGACAGACAATATTCTAGAGATGTTTGTTGCTTTAGTGTGGTACAAAGAGACACCATAAACTCTCTTATAAAGCACAGAGGAAAGGGACGATTGGAAGGAGACCCTGGCAACAAGGAAAACTGGCTTCTGATTCACCCATTCCCCAGAACATGTGGACTTTCCCCCACTGTACATATACCACAAATAAAATTATACCTAGGCAGATCAGCAAAATGTCAGTGCTTCATCCTATCAATGATGCAGCCAGATCCATACTTCAAAAGGAGTTTGCTAATTAAAAGCTGGTGAGCTTTAAATAATTCATCTCTTTAACTCAAATTGATTTGGTAGTTTAGTGGTTAGGATCTTGAAACAATATTAAACAGCTTCCTTCAGGCTTAGGTGTGAGGTGACTTTCTCATGTTAGTCTCATGCTCTAGCAAACTTTTAATCACCCAGCAGCAAAGAGGCGGAATGAGGATCCAGAGGCAAAAAAAGAGTTATCTTTGCTGCGGCAGACAAAAGGAGGTGCACATACAGTGTGGGCAAGAGGTCAAGCACTTAAAGAGTGTATGTAAAGATAAGACAATTGTCCATCAGCACCCTTCAACTGCATTCTCCCATGATTGGTGCTGTACAACTTTCCCCACAGCACACAGCCGTGGCCAGTTCCTAGTATACAGAATGAGCAGGCAGGAAGAAATACAATGACACACACCTGCTACAGATTTTAACACAAATGGGCAAAAACAGTGGAGGATTATGTCCTCTGATAGCTGCATGCACCAGGATCAGTATCAGTATAAAGCCAGATCCCCCAAACAGCTGGATACATTAAAGGGCATGGGCAAACCATACACCTGAGAAAAAAACAGGTTGCTTACCTGTAACTGATGATCTTCGAGTGGTCATCTGTGCAGTACCACACATGGGTTGGGCGCCTGCATATGACCTCGACCGGAGAAACTTCTAAAGCTTTGCCTCAAAAAGCTTTTGGCAGGCTCTCTTCCCGCCCTGGGGAGCAGGCACGTACTGTGCATGCCTGGAGCGGGGGAGAGAGCCGCCTCCCACTCAGTTCCTTCGACCACTACCGGTAAGTCCCATCAAGCCAAAGAAAGGTGAATAGGAGATACCAGCAGTGGGGAAGGCTGGGTGGGATTGTGGTACTGCACAGATGACCACTCAAAGATCATCAGTTACAGGTAAGCAACCTGTTTATCTTTGTCGTGGTCTCTGTGCAGTCCCACACATGGGTGATTACAAGAGCTGAACCAGTTGGAGGAGGGAACTGGCAGCTGCAAGAGACACAAAGAATACTGGTTAAGATACAGCATCACCAGCAGGAAGAAACACCCACAGGTCCTATCTGGACACGTAGCAGGGTGCCGAGGACCACATAGCAGCCGCACAGACGTCCTTCAATGGGACACCAGCCAGGAAAGCGGTGGATGTCGATACCACCCGTGTAGAATGGGCAGTGACAGAGGTAGGAACGGGTTGACGTGCAAGCTCATAGCAAAGTGCTATGGTAGAAGTCACCCACTAGGAAAAACGTTGAGAGGAAATAGGAAACCCAAGATGAGGGGGCCCACAGGCAAGGAACAGCCGAGGAGATTTACATATAGGCTGAGTCCTGTGTAAATAAAAGGAGAGCGCTCTGTGCACATCAAGGCAGTGGAGGGCTCTCTGAGGTGCACCAGTCGGATTTGGAAAGAATGAAGGTAAAACAGATGACTGGGACAGATGGAAGGCAGAGACGACTTTAGGCAGGAAAGAAGGATCTGGCCTAAGGACAACCTTTCCTTATGGAAAATTGTATAGGGGAGATTAGCCCGAAAGGCAGCTAGTTCCCCTACTCTGCGCGCAGTAGTGATCGCTATAAGGAAGGCAGTTTTCCAGGAGCATAACCTGAACTCGGCCGTGGCCATGGGCTCGAACGGCTTAGGAATCAGTTGAGTGAGAACCAGAGAGAGACTCCACGAAGGCACCAAAGGCTTCCTAGGGGGACAGAGGCGGAGGAAACCTTTGAGGAATGACTTGGTAAGGTGGTGGGAAAAAAACGTGGATTCCTTGTATCAAGGGATGGTAGTCCGAAATGGCTGCTAAATGGACTTTTAAAGACAAGTATGCCAGGCCGGTATTCTTTAACAAGACGAGATAGGAAAAAATCTCACGGAGAGATGACTGGAGAGGATCAAAGGACTGATCAGAAGCATACGACTGGAACCTCTTCCACTTCAGAGCGTAAGTGGCACGGGTAGACGGCGTCCTGGCATTTAGACGGACTTTGGACACTTCAGGCGGGAAGGTTAGTGCAGGATCTTCCAGGCCGTCAGTCAGAAGAAACTGGGATCGGGGTGGAGGACCTTTCCTCGAGCCTGAGAGAGGAGATCTGGAATGACAGGAAAGGGATGGAACGTCTGGTTGGAGAGCCGAAGGAGGTGAGGAAACCAGACTTGGCGCAGACACCACGGAGTGACTAGGATGCAGGATGTCGAATCGGCTATAATCTTTTGAATGACCCTAGAGATCAAGGGGAACGGAGGGAAGAAATAAAACAGGGTTCCCGTCCAGGTGTGGAGAAAGGCATCTCCCAGGGACCGAGTGGATGGTGGACCGCAGCTGAAAAAGCGGGAGCATCGGGCATTGTGTGCAGTTGCAAAGCCGTCTACGGCAGGGCGACCGAACTCGAGGAAGATAGGTTCCAGGTATCGAAGGTGAATCGACCATTCGTTGTCCGAAAACTGGGAGCGACTCAACCGATCGGCATCTAGGTTTTGAACGCCCAGGATGTAGATCGTGGAGAGCGTGACGGAGTGGTGGATGCACCATTGCCAGAGATCAATAGCTGCCTGGCAAAGACAAAGGGAGGCTGTCCCGCCCTGTTTCTTTATGTAGTAGACTGTGGTGGTGTTGTCGGAGGCAACACAAACGACCCGGCCTCAAAGGACAGGGAGTAATGAGCGGAGACCTAACTGAACGACACGCAGCTCCAGGATATTGATATGAAGGGCAGCTTCGCGAGGAGACCAGGTCCCTTGTGCCGAAAGGATTCCATACTGGGCTCCCCAGCCCCAGAGGGATGCATCGGTGGAGATTGAGACGTGAAGGAAGATGCCGAAAGGGCATGCCGGAGAGCAAGTGGCGAGGGTGAGACCACCAAGCGAGAGAGTCGACGACAGGGGGTGGGATCGAGAGGATTTTGTGCCATGGATTGCGGAGAGGGTCAAAGGCATGGAGAAGCCAAAGTTGGAGAGGACGCATCCTCAACCTGGCATGATGGATGACAAAGACAGTAGACACAAAAGGCCCAAGGAGCCTCATAACGGACCGAGCAAACTGGCGGGGAGAGGTCTGAAACTGGGAGACCAGAGTAAGTATGTTGGAGGCCCTCAAGTTCGGGAGAAATGCGGTCTCGAGGTTGGTATCGAGATGGGCACCCAGGAATTGAAGGGCCTGAAGAGGCTGTAGGGACGACTTGGTCAGGTTGACACAAAGCCCGAGGGCACGAAGGAGAGACAGGGTGGTTTGGACGTCTTGGAGGAGCCGGTGTTGGGTGGAGGCAACAAGAAGCCAATCGTCGATATAGGGATACAGGGCAATCCCCCGATGATGGAGGTCTGCAGCCACGACAGCCATCAGCTTGGTAAAAACCCTCGGGGCAGTGCAGAGTCCGAACAGAAGGACCCGATATTGATAGTGTGCGTTGCCGACAGCGAAACGCAGGAACTTTCGATGCTGTGGACGGATAGTGACATGAAAATAGGCGTCCAGGAGATCGACAGAGGTGAGCCATGCCGCCCGGGGAATCAATAGGAGGATAGATTGTAGGGTGACCATTCGGAACTTGTGGCACTGAATGTACCGATTGAGATCCCAGAGATCCATAATGGCCCTGAAGCCTCCATCCCTCTTCGGTACGAGGAAATATTTTGAATAAAAGCCTAAGGTTCGTTGTGCTTCCGGGACGACCTCGATGGCGCCTTTGGCTAGAAGCGCAGAAATCTCGGAATTGAGGAGAGGATCCGGGGGGGTGAGGATATAATGAGGTAGGTCGGGAGGCGAAACGAACTGTATGGCGTACCCGACCCGTAAGATGGTAAGCAACCAGATATCGGTTGAAATTTCTTCCCAGTTTCGTAGAAAGGGGAAGAGTTGGGTCCAGACGGGAGGGGTGTAAGATGGAGGAGATGGCAGGCGATTGAAGCGGTCAAACGGACTGCTTGGGCTGCTGGGGTTTTTTAGGGGCCTGTTGGCGCACCCTATTAGGATAATGGGAGTCATAGGGCCACTTTCTCCAATGGGAGGTGGACGCAGAAGATGGCTGACGTCTGGCATAATATGGTTTCCACAGACGGTATCGGCGTTGAGGTATCGATGCCGAGACACCGAGGTTGCAAGCCTGCTTCTGACTATCATTGACAGCCTTTAAGGCTTCGTCAGTGGTAGAGTGGAAGAGAACTTTGCCATCGAAGGGGAGATTCTCAATCTGGAATTTCACGTCGGGCTGTAAAGAGGTACTTCTTAGCCAAGCATGACGACGGAGACCAATGGAGGAGAGAAGAACTTTCGAGGAGTAAGTGACAGCATGACAGACTGAATTAATTTGCTGTTTCGAGAGCGTGCAAATTTCTGATAAAAGTGCCTGACAATGTTGGACTGTGTTCCTCCAGAACAAACTGTAAGACGGGACGGACTGCATTAGCCACATTAAAGGTATAGGCCGACAAATATGACAGGTAGGTGTCAATACGAAGATTCATAGAGGCGAAGGAATACAGCTTCCTCGTGATAACATCGATCTTGCGGCCCTCACGATCAGGAGGCGCAGAGTGGCGGGCAGATTGCTTCGATTTCGAGGAAGACTGTACCACCATGGAATTCAGTGGAGGCTGCCTGAAGAGAAACTTCCACGAGTTCTCTTGGACCTTATAGAGAGCTTCGTATTGTCTGGCGACCGAGGGAATTGAAGCAGGATGAACCCATGTCTCCTTGAGGGCAGAAAGGTGGACCGGCAATAGAGGCAGGACCGTAGAAGGCGGGAGGTCAGCCTGAACAAGCTTGTGAACGACATCAGTCACAGCCGGGGATTCAGTGGAACCCTGGACCTGAAGGGCAGATGCCAACCTGGTTACAAGTTCCAGATACGCTTTCGGGCCTTCAGTAGGTGAAACAGACCCCGAGGGCCGAAGGTCATCTTCGATGTGCGAAACATCAAGTTCAAGATCTGCTGAATCCGAGTTGTCGGAAATCGACATGGCAGAGGAGGATCGCCGCTGTTGAATGAGATCAGCTGGTATCGAGTCATCAACAGGGGGATGAAGCCCAGGTTCTGAGAGAGAACACTTAGGGGCATCCCTAGGCCTCGAGAGGTCAGGAGGCTGGTCACGGGCCACAGAACAGGCCGAAGTCACGGACCGAGATCGTCTGGCGCAATCTAAAGTGCGTGGATGGTCATCACGTTCGAAGTGACGAAGGCGATCGTACCGGTGTCGACGAGGAGTAGGAGACCTTGGATAATAATACGGATAGTAATCTGGTCAATTCCGTTCATCAGACCAGTATTCGTCATCAGAAGGCGATCCCGAAGGAGAAGGTGACTGGCGACAAATAAGCCGCTTTCGATCATATCGAGATCAAGATCGATGGCCAGCAGAATGCTCCGTGCCCTCC
>NW_015173676.1:1713275-1724023 GCF_001447785.1 Gekko japonicus
TTTGAGGGAAGTTTAGCTGGGCAATAACGGCACAGTTTTAAAAACTTTGTTTTGCCCATACGTTCTCTACCCCACTCACTATAAATAAAAGGGGGGGGGGTGAGAAAAAGAGAAAAAGAAGTATTTTTTTAAAAAATTATATATAAGAACAAAAAACGTTGAAGAGTGAAGACGGAAGGGAACGAAAGAGAGAAAAAAGAGAAATGTATACTTAGCTGAGGCAAGTACGGAGCAACAAAAACAAGATGTGAACACACAGGCAGTCGAAGAAGAACTGAGTGGAAGGCGGCTCTCTCCCCCGCTCCAGGCATGCGCAGTACGTGCCTGCTCCCCAGGGCGGGAAGAGAGCCCGCTAAAAGCTTTCGGAGGCAAAGCTCTATACGTTTCTCCGGTCGAGGTCATGCGCAGGCGCCCAACCCATGTGTGGGATTGCACAGAGACCACGACAAAGATCACACAATTACAAAACCAGGGGCCAAGAGTGAGGTGGTCAGACATGACATCAAGGAAGACAGGGCTCTCTGACGATGTTCAGGTGTGCAACTACCTTGGGGGTTAGGAAGAGAGAGGCACTGGTCTTTGGAGATATCACCCTCATTACCTCTATCTTAAAACCAGCAGCAAGGAATTAAAATATCCTGGAGACTTATAAAGAAGTGATGGAGCTAGGTGTTTGACTGAAATGAAAAAAATGAAGAGTACCAACAGGAAATATGTGCCTTATTCCCTACCAGCCCCACTTTAAGCCAGCATCCACATCCCAATAATGCTCAAAACACCTATACTTTCTGAATTCAAGAGGCAACAGGAATCCCTACCTCATATGCTTAACCTCTTGCCTCTTCATTCAGTGCGTACCCCAAGACAGTCACAGGCTGGCTCCCACTGACTGAGAGCCATGCAGTCCAGGGAACCACAGCTGAGCAAGGACAGAGCAGCTTCCACAGAAAGAAAACAGAAACGGCTGGTATGAATGAGAGAGGCATATTACTGACCTATCCCACTGTGAGGCCTTCCTATGTGCTGTAGGTTCAGGCCTTTGTTCATGTCTAAGAGTCCATTCTTTGGCCAGCTCCCCATAGCAAAGCTGTATGCCTGAAAGAGAAAGGGAAAGAAATGTTAGATAACTGTGCTGCAAGAGCGTGAATCTCACCTGAATTTATACTAGACCTCTCTCTTCTCAACTCCTCCCTCTTTATCCCCCCTTTCTATAATTTTCTGTAAAACTGAAGGAAATTGGTTTATTTCTCTTATTCTATCTGAAGAAGTGACCTCTGTCTCATGAAAGTCCATACTGGAATAAATGTTAATCTGCTGCTGTCATCCCCCTTTAGCAGAAATCTGAGTATATACAGGAAGCCCTCGTATGTGGGGGTGGAAGTAGAGAGACAAATCCCCTTCAACGTTCTACTTTGGGCTTCCCACCCATCTCCATGTCATTCTCCAAACACAAATTAGATATTCCAAGTTCTTTCTCCCCTTTCCACAGCAACTTAGGCCTGATAAATGATACTGGTGAGCAAAGAAACCCCAGTATCTTGTTTAAATTCGGCCATTATGTATGAAATGTTGACCATCTCCCCAGGCTACAGAACTGTGATGTTGTACCCATCTATCCAGAGGATGTTTATCCCTTCTTCCACGGATTTCAGGGCAGCACATATGGTTTCTTCCCCTTAGTATTTTATCCTCACAAACTTTGTGATGTCGTTTTAGAGGGTAGCCATGTTGGTCTGCAGTAGAAGAGCCAGATTCGAGTCCAGTAGCATCTTAGAGACCAATAAGCTTTTCAGGGTATAAGCTTCCAAGAGTCAAAGCTTCCTTCATCATCAGATGTACGTGAGGCTGAGTGACATACAGTAACCCAGAATCACCCAATATACTTCCTGGCAGTGTGGGGATTTGAGCCTGGGTCTCTGAGGTCCAAGTCCAGCATTCTAATCACTACACCACTTTGGTTTCTTATGCACAGCACTATACCACACTGGCTATGAATATACAGCACCTGAGGGCCCAGCTTTTAATGAGGCAGCAGAATGCACAGAATAGCATGAGTAAGTTCTTCTTGCCCATCAGCATGACGTTTCAATTGAACCTTAATCTGGTTTGTTGAAAACGTTGTTGATTTGAGGTAAGCAGGGATCTTGGTTTATTACAAGTTGCACATCTCAGAATGCCAAATTCTCCATATTTAGTGCAACCAAAATAATGAAAATTGTGCTATGCAGATTTTAGTTGAGCATTTCTACTAAAAAAATCAATCATATACTCAGAAACCTAGAAACTTAAATGCTTTGATCAAAGATTGCCTTCACTTTTTTAAACTATTAAGAGGGCTACAACTACTTTTTAAAGCTTAGATTTTATATTCCATATACTCCTCTACCACTTATCTCTGCTCCAGAGACAGGAAAGTAGTTTCTCATTATTACTTAGTCACTCTGTTAACATGTCTATGAATTAAAACACAATCATGTTAGGCAACTTGTTCTGTGATAGCCACTGTTCCTTCCATACTTATTGTCACAGAATCTCTTCTCTGAGGCCCACTAGCTGATGTTGTTTGCCTCCCACTCCTCCCAAGCATCTTGGTCCCTTTATGTGGCAGGGACAGACAAAGAAAGGACTTGCACCTGTAGCAACAGGCTTTTTCCATTATTTTCCATTCTTTTTCTTGAACTGCCCAGGAGCAGCAGTTGAATGGCTTGAGAGCCATACACTACTCCCAAGTCATAGTTTGGCTACCTGAACTATAGGGGAACAGGTGGCCACTTGTTTACGAGCACTCAGCATGGTTGTTGTTGTTGTTGTTTTGGGGGGGCAAGAAGAGTGCTTTCCTGGAAGACACTTGTCCTCTCTGCTACGGGGAATGAAAAAGGACCCCAGACTAGTTCATACAGGAACAGATCATTTAGTGTGAATTTAGTGTGCAACATGGGGCAGCACTAAATAGCTGTACAGATCTTCAGGACCACAAAACACTGTAATAATTATGATCTGACAGCAGCATATCTTCTCCATCACAAGGTATTATAACAACTATGCCATTGTGTGACATAACAGCAGCTCTGCCATTATGTGACATTAATGGTGCAAGGCTTAGCAATACTTAGAGTCAGGCTGCCATGCAAGCCATTGTTCCTTGATGAGATCATGTCAATCTAGAGGAAAATATATCAGCACCAGGTGCCCTTCATGTCAGAGATCATGGCTGTCACTCACCCCAGAAAGAGGCACAATAGAAATCTCAGTAGAATTGTAACTATCCCGTTCCCTACTTGCCTAATCTCAATTTGGGGAACATAATAGTCAAGAAGGTTTAATATTCCAGGAGCTGCTTCTGACATTGGAAGGGGATATCAGGTCAAGCCTGAACCACTTGTATCAGACCTAGCAGGTCTGTGAGCTCACTGCAGTCATATTTCCAAAGAGGAGAGAGCCCTACTCCAAGTTATTAACACCATTCCCTAACAACGTCAGGTTGGGCTAAGCTCTCACATCCACAAGATTCCTTCTCTTCGGAAGGTTTAGCCATTAAGAACCAGAAAGTACAGAATATTTTAAGGATCACAAATAAGATGTAGGACCGTTCCACAATTCCCAATATGCTTCAGAAAATATTCGTGAGCTCTGTGCCCATGTTCTGAGGACAGGTCTACTCAGAAGCTCCATTTTATTCAATGGGGCTTACTCCCAGAAAAGTGTTCAGCCTATGATGAGATTTCACTCTATGCTGAACAAATCACTTCAGAATCATGAGATGTTTACTAAAGGACATGTCCCTGCTTTGGTTGTTACTACATGTAAATTACTCACTGGATTATCATAAACCACTGCAGATAGTTCCAGCACTAACTTAGAATGCTCCTCCTTTAATTGTTGGTGCAAAAATACCACAACATCCCAACCTCTGCTATAAACTTATCCGTAAATTCTATAACTTTTTACTAGATCAAAAGATGCAAGATGAGGAAGTTAAATCATCAATGATAAGGTGGGCCAGAAATGTAGGTCATAACATTGAGCTGGCCAAATGGGAAAAAATGTGGCAAAATATGAGAAGCATGACAGCGACGTCTATGAGGGAAAATTTGTTTAAAATGTTCCACCGTTGGCATCTTACTCCAGATGTGTTAGCACGGTGTTATCCCAATTTATCAAACAAATGCTGGAAATGCAGACTTAAGAATGGTACTTATTTTCATGCCTGGTGGACCTGTGATAAAATTCAAAGATTTTGGAAAGAGATTCATGCTATCATTGTACAAATAACAGATATTTCAATTCCATTAGCACCTGAGACTTTTTTTTGTTAAATATTATGCCTGATAACCTTGAGAAGGTAGATGTACATCTGATTTGTCATTTGCTCACGGCGGCAAGGATGTTGCTGGCGAAATTCTGGAAGTAGGAAGATATTCCATTTGTAAAGGATTTTGTAGCCAAAATTATGGACGTGGCAGAAATGGACAATCTGACAATGAAGCTTCATGGGAAAGGTTTTTCACAATACTTGGTCAAGATTTTATGCGTGGTTAGAGAAGAACCCCTAGACTTGAAGGGCTGAATAAGATGTTTATATTCAGCTATAGAGATTATGTATAACGCAAATTTGATTTTCTCAGAGCAGGTGTTTAATTTTATCTAAAGAATCCGCATGTTTGTTGTCTTGGTTGGTTTGTGTTATCTATAATAAAATAAAAAAACAAAACAAAAATAAACATCCCAACCTCTGCTATAATAAGTTCAACATTTTCCTGAAATAGACGGAACTGGGGACCATATTTCCCTAAATGTTTACTTACACATCTTCAGCATTAATTTTCTTCTACTGCTAATTTTTCGGAGAAGCTTTTCATCAAAGCACAAATATGCAACATGCCATTAAAGGTAACTGAAACTGAATCCAACAAAGATGGAGGTCCTGTGTTTGAGTCGGGGCTGTCCGGGGGTAGGGACCTCACTCTTGACCTTTGATGGGGCGCCACTGGTGCCAGCGCCAGAGGTTAGGAACTTGGGAGTGCTCCTGGATGCCTCCTTAACAATGGAGGCCCAGGTAGCAGCCACTGCCATGTCGGCCTTTTACCATCTTTGACTGATTAGGCAGTTGGTTCCCTTCCTTGAACGCAACGACTTAGCAACAGTGATCCATGCGATGTTCACCTTAAGATTAGACTACTCCAACGCTCTCTACATGGGGCTGCCCTTGTCGCAAATCTAGAAGCTGCAGCCAGTGCAAAATGCTGTGGCCAGGTTGTTGATGGGTTTTCCCATGAGGGAGCACATCCAACCTGTCCTGAAGGCATTGCACGGGCTGCAAATAGCATACCAGATTCGTTTCAAGGTGCTGGTTCTTACCTTTAAAGCCCTTTATGGCCAGGGTCCAACATACCTGAGGGACCACCTTTCCCCATATGTACCCCAGAGAGCACTTCGGTCAGGGTCACAAAATTGTCTGGCCCTTCCTGGTCCCAAGGATGCCAGGATGGCAGTGACCAGGGCAAGGGCTTTCTCGATGGTGGCTCCACACTGGTGGAATGAGCTTCCGGAAGAGACCAGGGCCCTGCAGGACCTTTTACAGTTCCGCAGGGCCTGCAAGACAGAGCTCTTCCACCAGGCCTTTAATTAGGAGCCCCCGCCACCATTACCACCACCATTATGACCATCATTATCATCATCAACGTGTAGAGCTGGTTCCTGGTCTACCGCTGACAGCCTGAGCCTGCTGCTCAGATATGAGATGACCAATGAGCTGAACACAGAGACTATCTATACAATGTATAGCACCATCTATATGATAGGAAAACACCACTGCTAGCACTTTATATTGATATAATATGATTTTAATGAATTGTTTTAGAAGTTTTATGATATTTGAATGTTATTATGTTTTATTGTTGTAAGCCACCATGAGCCTGCTTAGGCGGGGAGGGTGGGCCACAAATTTGAATGAATAAATAAATAAATAAATAAATAAATAAATAAATTCCTTATCAGAGGAACTGGTGAATATCCAATGGAACACCAATTTTTAAAAAGAGCTAAGAGGAATCCAGGAAAGTACGGACCCATTGTCATGCCTGCCCCCGACGTGGCCTCAGAAGCAGGGCTTGACAGCCAGGGACAGGAGGACTTGGCTCCTTTAACAGAAGAAACTGTAAGTCCTGAGGAGGATACCACTCAGCAAGAGCCACCTGAGGTCGATCAGGTACTGCCGAGCACAAGTGCATCACCACCAGACTCTCCTCCACCTGTCAACAGGCTCCGAGACCGAAGGCGTCAGGAGCTGAATGAGAGGCGAAAGGCTGCACGCATGCATGGTCGACGCTCGCTCAGCCCTGAGTTTTGACAGCAGCCTGGACATTGTTTCAGGGAGCTAATGAGATAATGAGCCAGAACACTATTTCAGCAGACCTGTTGCCTTGAGCAAACCGTGCTGGCAACGTTGATGTCAGGACCAGACACTCTGTATGACCTTGCTTCAGATCTTGTGGATTCTTCGGTTTCGACTCGGTTGGTGTTTTGGACTTTTGGCATCTGTTTATCTGCTCCTGATTTACGGCGAACTGACCCTTGGCGTTTCCCTGACTACGGCTTCAGCTCTGCACGTATCGGACTCAGTGTGATTTATGGACTACGACTCTTTGTATGTTTTGACTGCGGCTGTGTTAAACTGTTTGGGACTTGTTTGAAAGGCTTTTCTGACTAAACTCTCGGCTGACCCCTGGACTGGCTCTCAGACCTGCTTTGCTAACTGTTGCTCACTGGACCTGACCGTGACACCCATCATCTTATCTTCTCTCCAAAGTACCTTAAATGAATTACTACCCATTTGAAAGAATACACTTTGCTAAGGAAGACTCTGTATGGCTTTGGGAAGCTTCTGCTCTTCCAACCAATCCTTTGAGGATGACAACAAAAATATAGCTGTAGTGATCAGGAATTGCACAAAATTTTGACAAAATCTATCACCAAAAATTCTTGAAGAAACAGCAGTCACAAGATAAGATGACAGGTCCTTCAGGAATTAGTTACCTGGGAGAAATGCTGGATTATACATGTTCTTAATTAATTAATTATAAATGGGCCATTTTCAAAATAGAGGGTATTAAGTACTGTGGTCACCCAAGAATATCTGTAGGGGCCAGGGCTATGCTTAGATTATGTGGAGTCACTGATTAACAGTGAGGTAGCCAAGTTTGGAGATCACAGTGAAACATTCAGGAAGTTCAAAGCCAAAGCAGACATGAATTCAAAAGGGAGCTCTTCAATTTGGGTAAAGGTACAATAAAATGGCAAAATGAGACACTATGTAAGAAGTACCAAGTGATGCATATTGGCATAAAAACATCTTAGTGTTACATATACATGGATAAGATATTAATTGGAAAGTAATCATAATGCATGCTCAGCAAATGTCAACTTGGCGTGCAGCGGCAGTGAAAAGAATTGGCTCTAGTTCGATATTATTAGGAAAGGGACTGAAACTAAAACAGCCAATTATCATGCATTCAGTTATAGACCTATGATGCAGCTATATTTGGAATACTGTAAATGACTCTGGTTGCTCCACCTCTTAAAAGCATTTTGTAGATCCAGAAAGGTACCAGAAAGGGCAACCAAAATGTTCAAGGGCTCGGTGTTCCTATGAGGAAAGCAGGCCAACAGCTATTGTGGTGCTTTCTGGGGCTCCACCACCTTTCTTAAAAGCACAGCCCCACAAGTTTTGACTGTGGAAAGCATTTTTCAAAACATTATTTTAATATTTAGAATTTTTTTCAGCAACACCACACTGTACCAACTACTTCTGGTTCCCAATTGCCTTTTATTACCTTTACCTGCTGGGATGGGAGGCCACAGACAAAGTGGCACCTCACAGAAGGAGAACTCTGACTGAAAGGATCCCTTCCTGCAGCCGCCTCCTTATTTCAATCCCCTGCATGCATGCCTCCCCTCGCCTTCCCTAACCCCAGGCGTGCGCACTGCGGAGGAGGAAAAGAAAGTTTCGTGCTGGGAAACTCCAACTTCTGGCCACTCACTCACCTCCTGGCTGACCAGCCCACCCAGCCCTTGCTCTGGTAGCATCTCTCCTCTGCACCAGCAGGCTGCCGGGAAACAGAGCCCTGGCGGGGAGTCAAAGTCAAAGAGGCCCTCTTCAATCCCAAGGATCCCCCCCCCCAATCTCCAGGAAAGGAAGGATCTCTCAGATTTTGAATCCACTCCTGCCTCTGAGGGGCACTTTGCAAGTGACAGGATTGACCTCCCCACTCGGGGAGAATGTAGGGAGACTGGCTCAGCTGGGATGGTGCACTTGAGTTGAATCTGACTACTCATGAGTAAATGAGAACTGTGTTTATAAGCTCCCCACTTCGACCCCAGAAATCCACTGGAATAACCTTTTTAGACTGCAGCAAGAATGACTGCTGTGGAACACTACCCCAAGCCCCTTTAAAAATTTAAATGCGCCCCCCGCCAATAGAAGCAGTAACCACACCAACATTGATGGAGAAAAGTAGGAAAGTGGCTTATGAAGATTTGTTAGATACAAATAACAACTTAAAAAATGATGAGCAATTAGCTAAACAAAAGGTGAAACTTACTTGGTGGGATAAAATGCAATTAACCTAAAGATATAATACAGATAAAAATGGGGTTTTATAAAGAAAACAATGAATTAGACAAGATCTGGCTTTCGTCAAGCGATAAATTGATTCAAAAATTGTATAAACTATTAATGGCAGACTATCTGGAAGGTGAAATGATAAAAGGAACAATGGTTAGATGGTCAAAAGATATACAACATACATTAAACGCAGAGCAATGGACAAAAATGTGGAAATCAATAAAATTTATGCGAGCAATTCCATATAAGGAGAATATCTATAAGATGTTCTACAGATGGCACTGGACTCCAGAGAAATTAGCAAAATGTTATACAAACTCCAATAGGAATTGCTGGAAATGTAAAAATAATGTTGGCACATTTATGCACATGTGGTGGAGGTGTGAGAAGGTACAAAGATACTGGAAAAAAGTATATCAAATGATAAATGAAATCACAGAAATGCAAATACCATTTTTACCAGAAATAGCTTTATTGAATATGCTCCCAGAAACATATAGTAAATCAAATAAATATGTAATTATATATACCGTATTTTTCGGACCATAAGACGCACTTTTTCTTTGAAAAAAAGTGGGAGGAAAAGTGAGTGCGTCTTATTCAAGGAATGATGTAATAGATAAAATATTGTTAGTAGCGGAAATGGATAAATTAAGCTTAATAATACATGGTAATAGCAAGGAAATTTTCAAAAAACGATAGAAAATGTGAAAATGTTTTATATATGGTTAGATAATGTAAACAAATATGACTCACAAGAATAAGAAATGTAAAACGATGACATGACATGATGTATAATGAAAATTATAAATAAACAGTTAAAAAAAAATTTAAATGCGCCCCCAAATAAGATTCTAGTTACGGGCCTGGAGGAAAGGCAAAAGCTTTGGTGGCTTCTTGGGAGAAAAAATGGCAACTAACAAAGAAACATAGAGGTATATAAAAATATGAGTGGATAGATCTTTCTCCACCAGAATTTGAGATCAACCAATGAAACAGATCGGCAGTAGACTGAGGACAGACAAGAAATTTTCCGTTAGCTTAGACTGATTTCTAAAAAGATTAGATACTAGGTCTCTAAGCATGACCCCCTCTGTGAGCTGGCTGAATATGTGGAGAGCAGGAAAAACAGGTTGCTTACCTGTAACTGGTGATCTTTGAGTGGTCATCTGTGCATTCACACCCATGGGATCTAGTGCGCACGCGCTGGATTGATTGGTGCTTTAGCAAGCTCTTTTAATGGATTTTCACGCCCAGTCCCTCGAGCATGCGCAGGAACCCCACTGCGCATGCCCAGAGGGGTAAGCACGGACATCCCGCCAGTTCCTTCAAACCGCCGCAAATCAACCCCTATTAAAAATGTAGAAGCTAACAGCAGCGGGGAAGGAGGGCAGGTGGTGTGAATGCACAGATGACCACTCAAAGATCACCAGTTATCTTTGACGAGGTCTCTGTGCTTCACACTAATGGGACATTAGTGAGCAGTGGCCTACCTGGAGGAGGGTGCTGGCAGGTCCTTTACTGCGTAGCTGAAGATAGAATGTGATGTCCCATGTTGGTATTGGTCGTATGGACGTCTAGGGCGTAGTGCCTGATGAAGTTGTTAGGCGTGGCCCACGTAGCTGCTTTGCAAATGTCCGTCAGCGGCACTCCCTGGAGGAAGGCAGTGGAAGTCACGACAGCCCTGGTAGAATGAGCCCTGATAGGGCCAGGCAATGGCTGTTTGGCGATCAGGTAACATAGACGGATGAGACCCACAATCCACTTTGACAGGCGCTGAGCCGTGATGCGAGTGCCCAGCTGTGCTGATGCATAAGAGACAAACAGTTGCGAGTCTCGTCTACTTGGGTGTGTTCTAGTGAGGTAAAACAGGAGAGCCCGCTTCACATCTAAAGTGTGTAATCGTTTGTCTTCCGGTGATGTTGGGGAAAAATCAGGGAGGAAGACCTCCGCCTGCAGGTGGAACTCTGACACCACCTTCGGCAGGAAGGAGATGTCCGGGACGAGGCGGACTCCATTTGGCAAAAATGACAGGTAAGGTGTATCATGCCGGAAAGCCAATATTTCTCCCACTCGTCTAGCCGAGGTGACAGCAATTAAAAAGGCTGTTTTCCATGCTAGAAGT
>NW_015173676.1:1724664-1726018 GCF_001447785.1 Gekko japonicus
TTTTTGTTGTTTTTGGTGGCAAAGACATCGACTTGGGGAGCTCCCCACTTGTGGAAGAGTGGGAGGAGGTATGTTGGGTTCATCCCCCAGTCGTGAAGGCTGAGTCCTGCTCAACTTAGATGGTCTGCCTGCACGTTCATGTGTCCGGGAATGTGAGTGGCTGTGAGGAAAATGTTGGCAATGCAAAGCTCCCACAATTGGATGGCAAGGTTGCAGAGGCGTAGGGAAACAGTGTCTCCTTGTCTGTTGACATAAGATAGCGCCGTGGTGTTGTCCGTGAGGACTGTGACACATTTTCCCTTGATTAAAGGTAGGAAGCTGGTGACAGCACGCTGTATAGTCAGGAGTTCTAGGAGGTTTATGTGTCGCTTCCTCATCTGCACGTCCCATTTGTCTCCAATGGAAAGGCCCATGGAGTGTGCACCCCATCCTGACAGGGAAGCATCCGTTGTTATGGTGACTTTGGGTGACGGAGGGTGGAAGGGTGCTCCCTGGAGGATATTCGAAGGGACAGTCCACCAAAGTAACGAGTCCCGTATGCTGGGAAGAGGGGATAGGAGGACAATTTGTGCATTTTTCGACAGATCATTGTTGCGGACAAACCAGAGCTGTAAAGGACGCAATTTGAGTCTGGCAAAGATGAGAACCGACATAGTTGCAGCCATCAGGCCAAGCAGCCTCTGAATTTGGAAGGCAGTGACGGAGGGATGGGTATGGACGACGGTGGCTAAGGAAATGATATCTGCCGCCCTGTCGTGGGGCAGGTAAGCCATGCATGTCTTGGAATCCAGTATAGCGCCAATGTACTGAATTCTCTGGACCAGACACAATTGAGACTTTTGTTGATTGACTTGTAGGCCCAGATTCTCCAACAGTGCCAGAGTCTCTGTGATGTTTGAGACCGGGACGTTCTTGGAAGGCGCTACCAGAAGCCAATCGTTGATATATGGGTAGATGGAGACACCCCCGAGACGGAGGAAGGCTGCAATCACAATCATAGTCTTTGTGAAGACTCTTGGGGCGCTGGACAGGCCAAATGGAAGGGCCGTATACTGGTAATGCTGTTGACCGATCGCAAAGTGTAGGTATTGGCGTTGGGAGGGGTGGATGGTAAGGTGGAAGTACACGTCTTGGAGGTCGAGGGTGGCCATCCAGACGTGTCTCCGAAGCAATGGCATGATCTGTTGTAGGGACACCATACAAAAGTGGTGGTAGGTCACAAAACGGTTCAGTTCCCTTAGTTCTAATATGGGTCGAACGCTCCATCCCGCTTCGGAACCATGAAGTATCAGGAATAAAACCCCGTCCCATGGAGGTGTGGTGGTACATGTTCGATGGCTCCCTTCTGCAGAAG
>NW_015173676.1:1726169-1759873 GCF_001447785.1 Gekko japonicus
TGGAAGGCGGATTTTTGGCCTCCCGAAGATGTTTGCAGTCTCCATTGTGTGTCCAGAGACTGACGACTTGGGGTACGCCTCTGCCAGGATCTCGACCAGGTGCAGGGACGGTATTGTTGTGTCGCAGAGGATGACACTCCTAGAGCTCGAGAAGCTTTTATGCTTTTATCTAATTCATGTAAAGTAGAATCAGTAGTGGCATTGAAAAGTCCCAGGCCATCAAATGGAAGGTCTTCCACATAAGATCTAGTTTCCATGGGCAGATTAGTATTGTGGAGCCAGGAATGTCTCCTAAGAGCTATTGCAGAGGTCATCGTTCTGGAAGATGCCTCGAGGACATGCTTAGTAGTGTTGAGCTGTTGTTTTGCCAACACCATGCCTTCCTTTTGGATGACTCTGGCTGCCTGGAGTTTGTCTTCTGGGAGGTGGGTCAGAAGTTCGGAGAACCGTTCCTAGAGAGTATATTGATACCTATTCATGCAGGCCAGGTAGTTAGTAGTGGCCTTGACTCCCAAAGCTCCTGTGGAGTAGAAGCATTTGCCAAAGGCATCCAATTCCTTGTCAGAAGGTACGGAGTGTGTCCTCTTGGATTTAGAGGAAGATGTTATCACCATCGAGTTTGGCTGAGGGTGCGAGAATAGGAATTCGGCATCTGCCTCTTGGACCCTATACATGTGGTCCAGTCGTCTCGTGGACACTGGGGCTGACGAGGGTTTTAGCCATGGTGCCTTTGCTGCTTGCAAAAAGGACTGAAGACATGGGCAATGCCAACGTGGAAGAGATATCAAGCTGGACTATATAAAAAACGGCATCTGTTGCCTGCGGATGTTGCTGGACAACAGAGAGGCCTAAAGAGTGGGCCATTCTTTTGACTAAATCTGTGTATGACGTAAGGTTGCCGGATGGGGATATGGGTAGGTTGTCAGCGACAGCCTGGTTGGGAGATTTATGGTCAGGAGAGGTATGAGCCTCAGATGCCTCCGTATCCGAGTCTTATTCCATGGAGTCAGAGGAGTCTTGGTGTGGTATATGGACTGAAATGTCCTCTTGACAAGCTACAGGTTTTGGCGGAACGACAGGGTTTGGAGTAACCTGAGGGTTGGGAGGAAGACTTGGTTCCAGACTATGGTGGGAACGATCATCTGCAGGAGGACGAGACAGAGATGCTGAAGGTCTCGACTTGTGGGGCGACCTCGATCTATGAACAGAGTGGGATGAATAGCGATCCCAATCAGAATAGCCCGCTGGAGTCAACCACGGCATGGATGGTGGATAAGCCCCGTACAGGTACCTCAACTGTCGTTGATCCCAAGATATCGGTGGTGGAGGGGGCAGGAAGACTCGGGGGGATCGACTTCAGGACCGTGGTTGTCTGGAAGACAAAGCAGTAGCCTGTCTGTGAGAACCATCCCTGTAGTCTCGGTCGTCGATGTCGACAGATTGGACATGGAGGCGCGGAGGATGACATTACGTGCTGTGAGAAACGTGTCGATACCGACGTGTTTCGACATCGGGAACCTCCGATATCATCAATGCCGATGATGTAGAAGGAGAGGGAGACAGCTCAGCACCCATCTGGTGACTTAGGAGCTCTACCGTCTCGATGTCGAAGTACGGACGCTCCACTTGTTGGATGGGGGAATCCAATAGTTGGATGGTCGGTATCGGTGGAGGGCCTTGGGCCTCTGATATCGATACTGCTGTTGGAGCGGGAGGCACTTTAGGGGCATCACCCAGTGCAGGCACCGCTTCTTTCCCCTTCTTCGCCACCTTAAGGGACTTTGAGGTGCCCTTCTTCGGGGACTTGTGATCCTTACTTGCCTTGGCCTTCTTTTTGATTGGCGTGGAAGCGGAAGATTGCGCCGTCGATGCCGGAAGCCTCGGTGTCGGGCGGTCAGCATCGGAGGCACTCTCATTGCCGGAGCTGTCGATGTTGATGGTCTCTCCTCCATCGCTGAGGTAAGAGTATGGGCCGATTCAAGCAGTGCTATTTTAAGGTGCGCAGCTTGGTTTTTCTGCGTTTGGTTAGAAAAACGAGCACAGTGATGACAGGATTCTGGCCGGTGAGACTCTCCAAGACAAAAAATGCACAGGGTATGACGGTCGGGAGGAGCAAGTTTGCTGCCGCAACCCTTGCACCTATTGAAAAAACCTCACTTCTTCTCCATAAAAGAAAGCGAAGAAGAGGGGACGTTTGAGGGGGGGGATAGCCCGAAGGCCTGAGGTAATCGTAGACTCCCCCTCAGCAGAAAATAATTTTAAAAAAGTTTTTTTGAAGAACAAACAAATAAAAAAAGAAAAGAGAGGAAAATTAAAATAAGGAAATAATTCCTAAGAGCTGTGAGGCGAAAGCCAAAAGCGAACCGATCTGACCGACGAAAAATAGGTCTACTCAACGCGGCGGTAAGAAAGGAACTGGGAGGATGTCCGCGTCCACCCCTCTGGGCATGCGCGGTGGGGTTCCTGCGCATGCCCGAGGGACTGGGCGCGAAAATCCGTTAAAAGAGCTTGCTAAAGCACCGATCTATCCAGCGCGTGCGCACTAGATCCCATGAGTGTGAAGCACAGAGACCACGTCGAAGATCAAGCACACTGGCACTGCCCCTGCCTCCCCATGTGATCATCAGCTTGTTATCACATAGCACCTATGCAAACAGTCTCTCCCCATGAATGGGAACGCTGCTTTCCAAATGCTCCTGGATGAAAGGGAAGAAGCATAAGCATGCATAGGTGTCATGCTTATGAGCTGGCAATCGTGCAGAGACAGGGTGGGTGGGGCCACAGATCTTGAGCTCAGTCAGTGACCAGCGGGGTCATGAATAGAGGGCTAAACTCACAGAGCACAGATTAGCACTTATTAGCAGGGCTCTTTTTGTAGAAAAACATATTCAGAGGCAGTATATCTCAAAATTCCTGATGCTGAGGACATATAGTAGGGGAAGGATGTTGCCTTCATGCCCTGTTTGCAAACTTATCAGAATCATCTGGCTAGCCACTGCTGAAAACAGGATGTGGAATCAGATGGATTCTTGGTCTTATCTTGTAGGACTCTGCTTGCTTATTTGTTCCTGTCTCACTGGCATTTCTACAGGTCAGTGCTGTGAGTTACAAGAACAATTTCAAATTTAAGGATTTTCTTCTTTGATTTTCAGCCTCTCTTATAATGGAAGCTACATTATTAAATTTAGGCTTGGTCCTAATCCTGAGAAGCTTGGAGTATCCTATAGTTCAAAATTAACAGTTCCCAGTTGATGAAGAGAGCAGAAACTGAACTTCCTTTTCTGAAACAATGCTTCCCTGCTGCAAAGTCTGAGGCACATTTTCAAGGCCAACATACTTAATTTCCCAAGAGATATAACACGAGGAAGGTTTTTTTGGGAAAACATGGCCAAATAAGGACAGCAAGGAGTAGACTCCCCCTCCCCCAAAAAACCCAGAATGTGTAACCCCCAACACAATATAACAATATTGCTGGGAGAGTCACATTAATACACAGCACCTGCAAGCCCTACTGAGCAGTAAACTCTTCCTCTTTCAAAGCCAGACCCTTAAAAGCCCCTCCCCACCAATCAGTGCCACTGCCAAGATGTCCCTGGAGTTCCATCATGGGGTTTTGGGTAGTTAATTTATTGCCAACGTATGTAGCCATTTATGCTGCTTTGTTACTCCTGCCTTAGCAAAACACAGAGGCTCCACAGGTAATTAATAGACAACACTGCTAATCCTATTGGGAGATGATTAGCAATTAAAACTCCTAATTAAGTCTATGCATAATTCACTGAAATTACATCCCTGTGTACACAATGGAGAGGTTTCCTTTGCCTTTGACAAATACGCACTGATATCTTTATTACTCATTCAAATCACTGTGGCCCAGGATCTGGTCTATTGCCCACATGGGAGGCTGAACTTCTGGGTTTCTTCCTCTAGTGGTGACGAATACTTCAGCCTTCCCTCCCCCATTCCCCCCCCCCCCCGCAAAAGCCTCAGCAGATCAGAGGACAGTTGAAGGAAGTAGATCTACCATACCATAAGGGAAAAACCGCAGATCTCTTTGGAAAAAGGCACAGTGGTGCCCCCTCCTGGTTTGTTCTTACATTTGGAGATGCCAAAAGAGAAGGCTATGCAAGCAATTTACAAGGAGATAGTCAGACAATCTCATTTACATAAGGGACAGACCGGTATGCCAAGGAAAGGAAAAACTTTTCCAGGTTCATTCCAGAAAAAGAAAAGGTATGCAACTCCACTTACTGCTGGCTGTACAGATGTTACCAAGAACCTGAGGTCTTGACTCATCACAGTTCCTTTATATGGATACAACTTGTGTGTATGAAAAGACATGTGCCACATATATAAGCTATAGTACATAAAAGAACATACCTCCATATGGGTTCTTCACACTTGCTTAGGCATATGTACTGCATATACATATTCCAGCACTGAACTGATAATACATGTAGCATAAAATAACATACCTCCATATGGGTATTCCAGCACTGAACTGATAATACATGTAAGAAAAATATCATGTAGCTTTTATTTGTGTGTAGTTTGGGTATATACATAGACTTTGCTGGGCTATCACACTATGTCACACTATGTGGGGAGTAATTTCCTCAAATCCCACTCTCTTGTGGCACCCAAGTAACAGACCACATGTGGAAAACTGTGTTTCTTAGCAGCTACATAACACATAAGCAAATGTACAAGCGAACATTCCATTGTAGCCCAAGAAACAAGCCCATTAATGTCCCTGAACTCTTAATGAACAAAAATTGGCATCTAGGTTAGTCTCACCCAAATTCCAGGTGTCACAAACCTTGATGGCACTGGCTCATTGGAACCTCTGGTTAAAATGTTCCCACTCACCCAAGGTCCTGTCACTGAAGATGCTGGAGACTGAGCCTGGACATTCCATTAATTAAACAAAAGCAACATATCCTCACTTTATGGTCTCTAACTGCACCCAAAAAAATATGGCAGGGCATTTAGATCTTTTCCCAAGACATTAATTTGAGCCCCTAAATCAGGATTAGGACCAGAAAGGGGGCTCTTTTTTTGCATCACATTCTGCTTTGCTCATCAAGGTCATTGCGAACAGTAGAAATACCTGAGCAAACTTGTTAAAGAGGCAGCATGGAAGGTGGCCTGAGCACTGAAGGTCAAGTGTGCCCTTATGCATATTCACAGCTGCCTGAAGGATCGATTGGGTTTTAATTGTTTTTCCTGGGGTTCTGGGAGGAAGTGCCAGGGGCATTGATCAGCCCTTGACGAAGCCACTCGCACTCGGGGCCTCACACAGACTGTCACTTTGGTACAGGCAGACGGAAACAAAGGAGCTAAGAGTGAGAGACAGAAAGCAAAACATGCCACTTGAGAAGGGAAGCTGCCCCAGCCTGTGCAGAGTGGAAAGCAGGGAGGGGGCAGGAGCTGCGCTTGGAGATGTGTGACCAGTGAATTGTATTTGAAAATAAAGTTTTTAATTAAAATGGGCAATTCTGAGCCGCCTGCTGGCAGCGGCCAAGCAATCAGGAGACAGGAGCAAGGCTGTTTAATATTTAAACATAACGTTTAATCTTTAAACAGGAAAGTTCTTCTTCTGACTGTTAAAGCCTCTATTAAAGCAGGATGGAAAAGGCTTCACAGCGGCTGCCACTGGGACTTCCTAAACCATCAGGGTAAGGGGCAAGACAGATGAAAAGGGGAGATGTAAAGAAAAAGAAAAGGCTCTCTCCGGGTACACATTCCATGCCAGGAAATCCCAAGCACTATGGGTGGAAGGGGAAGGATAGTCAAATAACCAATGTTACTATTTATGATCCAGGTTCTAGAGAGGTGCATGTTTGGTTTAGAAAAAATGAATAAATAAACCTCCTTGGTTTACTTATCATCACCTAGGGCCACTAATATGAAAAGGGATTTCAGATCTACAGCAACAGCATATTTCACAATTTTACTGCAAATTTGAAAATATACTGGATGCTTCCCTTTATGTTCTCATTCCTGGAGTTCCATCATTGTGAGAAATTTAATCTTATTCCACCTAAACTAATGTTTCTAGTCCTCATCTTTTGTGGGGCAAGACAGCCAGAAACCATTAGAGTTTAAAAACATAAAGTGGAGAGGAATGTACCCTCAAACACCCACAATTAATTTAAACATCATGATGTTTAAACACCTACATTTTCTTTTCTTTTAGAGCGCTGGGCCGACAATGGTGTCAGGGAATAAAAAAATTAGACTGCTTTGGTTTCCATTCCAACTCCACCGGTAAAATGGAGCAGGGCAGTGTCTGACTTTTCTGTGCATGCCGTTCAAGCAGAACGTAGGTCTCTCTTGATTCTTGTTTTACTGTCATGCAAACATTTCGATTGGCATTAGATTTTTGAACTGTAAATTCTTTTGCAGGCTCCTGTTATTTTATGAGCTCATGTATCCATTAAGCAATCCCACGAAGATGCAACAGAGCCCTCAGAGGTTAGTTATGGGGACATTTTGCGAGAAGAGCATACTCGCTAGAGACCACTTGCTACTTTGATAGATCACAAGGGATACCATGGAATAAACGGCACGGCCAGATTTGGAAGTGTGTTCCTCAGGGAATATCAGCTTACTTTTGTCTACTGGAGAGATGGGAATAGTAAACGAAAGGGATCCTGCACGGCATCCCATCAGGAACGTTCCTATGCACTCTGCTGAAGGCACTGCCCAATATTTACTCAGCAGCTCTGGGAGGCAGCATAACCCCAGCAAATGCAAACCAATCCTTTCCATTAGTGAAAGCCCAGACACAGGGCAGGCAAGGAGCAAGAGACAGGCATTTAGGAAGGATTCAGCATTCTAGGAAATGAGCATCTGGGTTTAGCCCTCAGCATTTCATAGACAGCACAGCTAAAAAGACATTTCAAGCTGAAGCCTGTGTCAAGTCAGTCTTTTGACTTGCAGAGGCAATAGGTCTCTCACTTACCACCAGAAAAGCTGCAAGCACACCCACAAAAGTGAGTGCCTGCTATTTACAGCAGCATCTAAGCATCCCTTGCTGTGATGACACTATCTGCACATTTCCAGTATGCTAATCTGGCTACAGTGCTTAGACAGCTTGGACCCAATCCAGCAGCGTTATTTATGTGCATGCAATATACTGCATATACAAACCAGCATTTTTTCCTATTTGCATTCTTGGGGGTGGGGTAGATCTTGCCTCCTATAGCAACACACAGAGAGGGGGAAAGTGCCTGTCAGAATACACTCACAGAACTCATAGCCTTTTAAAACACTCTTCCAAAGAGGGCTTAAGAAGTGGCATGATAGTCCTTATCTAATGTTGAGACTGCAAGAAGAAATCCAGGAACTGAATCACAGAGTTGGAAGGGACTTCCAGGGTCATCTACCCCAACCCCCTGTACAATGCAGGAAATTCACAAATACCTTCCCCCCGCCAGTGACCACTGTTCCAAACCCAGAAGATGACAAAAAAACCTCCAGGATCTCCAGCCCAAGTGGCCTGGAAAAAAATTGCTTCCTGACCCCAAAGTGGTAATCAGAATTTCCCTGGGTGTGTTAAGGGCCACAAGAAATAAGCACTGATGCAACCCTTCCTGCCCTCATGATCTGCCTAAGTTCACACAATCAGCATTGCTGTCAGATGGCCACCTAACCTCTGTTTAAAAACTTCCAAAGAAGGAGAGTCCACCACCTCCCGAGGAAGCCTTTTCCACTGAGGAACCACTCTGTCAGGAAATTCTTCCTAATGTTTATCCTAAAACTCTTTTGAATTAATTTCAACCCATTGGTTTTCGTCCAACCTTCTGGGGCAACAGAAAACAGATTCAGAACTATTTACTGTTAAGGCACTTTTCTTCAGTGCATTGATGCTGTACAAAATTCGAGTCCAGTGTTACCTCTAAGACCAACACACTGCTGACATGTTCAGTGTATGGTTTACTAAGACCCCTAAATCCTCTACTGCTCCGGTTCTAGCCACATTTTCCCCCTGCGTGATCGCTCCTCCACCGATGTAGAACCACTTCCTGTTTTCCACTCGAAAGCTGCCCAAGGCTTCTGCTTTTCGCTCGCCATTTTAAAATTATTTTTTAAGTGTCGGCAATATGCGCTTGGGCGGAGCTTCGCCCCGGCGTTAATAAAACCAAATTTTAAATGGTGCCTAGTTTTGCTGTATAGACAAGATCAGGATCTCAGGGAGGCCACTTTCGGGGTAAACGTGTAATACTAAAGATGGCCACCTGTGCGCACGCCCAAACTGAGAGGAAAAAAACCCGTGTGGGTGGCGGGGAGCGATGTGGCTGTGAAGCGATCTGGAACAAGGAGGTGAGTGTGATTGTGATTCTTCCAGGTTTAAAAAAAGCACATTGGACCGGAGCAATTTACACCGCTCCCGGCATGCCGTCTGACCGCACCCTGAGTGTCTTTGTGCGTGTGTATCATATGTGTCAGCTATTTTGTCCATCACATAGTGTTCCCAGCATTTGTTCCGCCATTGATTCAGTGATGGAGGAACCGTAGATTTCCAAGAGGCAGCAATAACGAGCCTCGCCGTGGCCATCAGAGTGGCAGCCAATTCAGAGACATGAACTTTTCTATCATCCGACGTATGCGTTGAATTTATAAGAAGTACTGCTGAAACCAGTGACCAACCCATACAATTCAGCATAACATACAGCTCCAGTTCAGGTGGGTAGCCAGGGTAGCCGTGTTGGTCTGAAGCAACAGAACAAAATTTGAGTCCAGTGGCACCTTTAAGACCAACAAAGATTTATTCAAGGTATAAGCTTTCATGAATAAAACTTGTTGGTCTTAAAGGTAACACTGGACTCGAATTTTGTACAGCATCAATGCACTGAAGAAAAGTGCCTTAACAGTAAATAGTTCTGAATCTGTAAGGGAACTCACTAGGCCATATGATACAGGGAATGGCAAATTCCCCATACCTGCTGAATCACCAGCAATGCAACCTGTTAGAAAATTCCTTCCCAGCTCTAAATCAGACCTTAATCATAAAGAAAACCTATCTACAAAATCTTCTTTCCCACTTGAGAAGAGACCCAGACTATATAACCCACAAAGTGAAATAAACTGGTGCTAGGACAGAAAAGACATGGAAATGACATGTAAGGAATCTCGAACACTGATCACAGACCCAGATCTGAACTGGAAAATGTACACAAATATAATATTCAGAAAGTATTCATTGGACATAGCATAACAAATGCACTGCTGAAACTTTCAAAGCTGCTGTGGGCCCAAATCCAAATATCTTCCAGGCATGTTTCAGTGTAAGAGGTTGCACTACATTGTCTTCAGGTGGACTCCCCACAGCTCCATGGAATGGGTGGAATGGAATCTTCATTATAAGGGCAGTTAGAAGAATACAAGTGGGGGCCCACGATAATCGGGGGGGATCCCATCTCCCACACACACACTTTCTTTCCAGACCCAGTGCAGCTCCCAAGCTCCCCTGCAGCTGCCAGACCCACAACCTTCCCCCGTCCCTGCTCTCGGCAGCTCTCCTGGAGCTGCTCCAGGTGGGCTCAATGAGGCTACCTTTTCCCCCTCCCCACTCTTGGCACCTCACCCAGAGCTGCTCCAGGGAGGCTCGCACAGGCTTCCTTTCCCCACTCTTGGTGGCTCATCTGGAAGTGCTTGAAGTGGGCTTGCCAAGGCTTCCTCCCCCACTCCAGGCCCAGTGCGACTCATGGTTTGCGCTGCTGGTGGTGACATGCTCCTGAGCTCCACCACTACCAGGCCCAGTGAGGCTCCTGGCTTCACCACCACCACTGAACCCAGCATGGCTGGAGGTAAGTGCATTCTCTGCACGTGTGCAGAGAATGCTACTTTAGTTTTGGGGAAATTACTCCCCCTCATATTTTTCTGCACCCCTAGGGGGTGCCCAAGTGTGCAGAAAAATCTCTTTCCCCTCCATGTGCCCTCTATCTGCAGAAATAAGTATCCACACATAGGGGTTACAGTTGGGAATTAGATATATTGATGACTGATATCCTGATGGCTACTATCCTCAGGATTACTGAAGTTACGCTGAAAGTTGTGGGAACATATACTTGGTTTCCTTATAATACATAACCTTGGCTTGCCACTTCAAAAATGACTGCTGTGTTCAGTTAGTGTTACAATGATGCCTGCTTTCAATCTGTTATATGTGTATAAAAGAAACCAAATAGGAGAAATGCAACAAAATGGGTTTTCAGCACATATTTGTAAATATTTCAAATAAAACTCAGCTGCTTCTTTTAGGGGAGGGGGCTGCCTATTATTCTTTTTCCTATGTCTTCCACAATGGAGACTGGCCCCAAGTTGATACTTGTGGAACTAGCTCTGCTGTTGTAAAATCGGAGTAACTTTATAAGAAACATTTCCTACTGCACTAACATTTCAAGACCCGGTACCAAACCGAGAGGACAGCATTAGTGTACAGCAGCCTAGAGGTCTGGCTTACAGGATTCATTCCAAATTTTTCATAAGCAAGGTAGCTAAAGGGGCACTTACTATGCATCCACATAACAGCTCCAGTAACAAATATTCCCATAACATAGAATCTCTGGGACTGTGTTTTTAGCTCCACAACAAATATAGGCAGTATGGTGATATAAAAAAAAAAATTCTGTGACCCCCACCTGCACTGTCCTACTCTCAGAAAGGTTTGAAAACTTCGTATATAATGTATAATATAATATAACGTAATACGACCCACCATTACTGAAGGTTGTCTGTGCCTAGTGCTGCATGCACCTAGCCACAGCAGCCCCCTGCTAAGCAGTTTGGACATGTGCTACCACATTTAAGGCTTTTCAAGTATTGTAAAATCACTTACAAAAGCAGGATTAAACTATCAGAAATTCCATTTAATAGGACAAATAAAGAAATAACAATATACTCTATCAGACCTTGGAAGGCAGGTTTGAGGGGTTTTTTCTTTCTTTTTTTGGAGCAAAGGGAGGGGAAAGGAAGAGAGGGATAAAAAAGGGGGGATAATGTGTGTTTACTCAAGCAAAGAAAAAAATATTTAAGTGATGTAGGGGAGAAGATTGCAGTAACTAGTGAAGAATAACATCGTCTGCTTTGCTGTCAAATCACACAAAAATTTCAGTAATAGATTCTCATTCTGACACTCAATTCAATTCGAAGGTGATCCTGCTTTATCCCAACACATCAAATATTAAACACTCGTATTAGCCAGGGTGCTGTCGCCTTCTTCGGCTTAGAGACATGGCGTAGGAGGGGGAGGGAAAAGGGGGGGGACCCTTCTTTCCTTCACTCACTATAATATTCTCAATGTTATCTAAACATGCCTTCTATACACTAGGCTTCTTATCAATTCTATTTGGGGGAGGGAGGGGTACTTAAAATGGTATTAGTTGTAGGGGGCTGTATTATTCTGATTTCCAAAAGCTTTTCAATTTTGTGTGGAAAAAGCTTAAGAGGAAGCAGCAAAGGGAGGGGAAAGGGGGGCTGGGGAGGAGAGCCGGAGCAGGAGAGCGAGAGAAAGTCTAAGAAAGGGAAAAGGCAGCCAGCAGCTCTCGTTTGACGGATGCCTTTCAACAAGGGCAGTCTAGCTTGTCAAAGCCCAGGCTGGAGATGAATTGGCATATCTATTCAGCCTGCCTCTGGATGTCATGCAATACAGTTTCATATTCCAAGATAAGGCATGATAAGAAATTGCTGCCCTGACACCAGCTCCATCCATCCCTTGCCTTCAGGAGCACATGAGTTTGCACCACATCCCTCCGCTCAACTGCTAATAAGAGGCACTCTATCCTTACAAAAATACATAAATGAGAAGTACCTGTAAACATCCCAGAAACTCCCTGAGCACACACATGACCCTCCTGCAAAACTCTATTAAACAGCTAATGATTAATTACTTGCCTTTGTATACACACATAATGCTAAACAGGTACAGGTTGTGGATGCAAAGCACTATGGGTATCTTTTCCACAGCATGGTACAAATGCAAAGCAGTTTGGTAGAAACTTTGCTTATTCAGGGGGAAGGAATGGAGCACAGGGAGACCTTCTGGATACAGGGTATGTCCTGGAATGTTTAGAAATGGCAGAAAGATGAGGTCTGGGGACCAAGCAGGGAAAAGTGTGACAAAGGCCAGACTGTCTGGAATCTTTAAAGAAGTTATGCTACAGAGATCAACAGTGCAATCCTAAACAGAGTTCTAAGCTCACCGACTTCAATGTCACTTTGACAGACAAGGTGTAATTGTGAGTGACAGACAGGAAGCAATTGCTAGATCTTCCCCAAATGTGCAGATGACAGTCAAAACCCTCTCTTCTTAGTATTTAAACCAACAACATCATTTGTCCAACAGAGAAAAAATGCTACCCACCACTTGGATCTCCTGTACCAAGGCTTGTAATTAACCACTCACATGGTCACCCGCAGTGAGTAAAAAATGTCTCCATGTGATCAGGCGAATCCCCACAGATGTGTAGACAGAACCACATATGCAACCTCTATAGAGCCCTAGGCTGAACTGTGACAATTACACTCATGGATCTCTCATTCTTCTTCTAGCCTTGAAGAGCTACTGTCTTTTTTAAGTCAAAAGGGAGACAAAGAACCTCCCATGCACAGCTTCCATAGCATAACTCTCTTTAATACAAGGCTGTGCTATTTTCGTGTGGTATCTCTTTTTCTGTCTTCCAGCCCTGTAGCCTGTAGCTCTAGTGTTGAAAGGAAAGTTCAGAGTATACCTATCAAAACATAATCTAGTTTAAAACATGGAGTAGTACAGTGTGAATAAATGAGAAGTGCTGAAGAAGATAGGCAACCGCCTCACCCCTTCTGAATTTTTATTTACATGACTGATGGCACTGGTAGATCCCAAAGTTCTCTACTAAAGGGCACAAGCAGACAGATGCACCATACACAGAGCACTTCTAGGAAAGAACCAAGCAAGGAGGCAAAGAACAGGTCGGACTCAAATACAATCTAGGTCTCTCCTACCTCTCTCCTGTGCCTACAGGTAAATGAAGACATACTGTGCACCTCCTAAAAAGGGTATATGGGACTCTATATAATTATGCTCAGTGTAAATATTACAACATCTCACCCCTGTCCATATTTGTATGGTACTTTATCCACCCAGTCTACAGATGAGATTATTGTTTGTTGGCTAAGGTTTATGTCCTCAGGACTAAAACAGAAGGGAAAAGCAACATTTTCCACCTTCTTATCACAGCCCAACAGAACACTGGTTTCATGTACAAAAGAAAGGAACTCCCCAAAATCTGCTTCATGGTAAAGACAGAGAAAATGTCCCATATGGAGGAAGGATAACCTCATCACTTTTTGACCTGTTCAATATCCTTCATAACATTGCGAGTATCCAGCACTTACAAATTATAATTCACTCAGTCAACTGCTTACCATGTATAAAGATGCGAATGGATTAATTAGGATTTAAAAATATTTAAAGTGTCACTTTCTTTATTATTCTCCTGAGTTCTCAGGTCTCACGTCACACAATAATGGCATGTTTTCAAACTGTCTGTCGTCATACACATCTCCCTCTCAGGAAAAAGTTGAGCATCTCACATAATCTTCTAACAGTATAAATTTTAACACCCACATATTATTTAGGATAAAACCATAAGAATCTCCTGCATTATCACTTAAATAAAAGTGTCTGAAAACCCTCACCATTAACACACACGGATGAATAAATCATGTGCTATTAAAATAAACAACTGAGGGATATATACTTTTTAACTGCCTACAATTAAATTACTGTATTAAAATATTAAGAGCCCCGCTGGCCTGAGGGCATGAATAGCCTGCATGGGGTGTTGCAGATAGCCTGAATTATGAAAAAAAAATAGCCACAGAACCAATTGCTTAAAAGGGACACCCTGTCAAGTAATTTAGACACTGCCATTAGGATACATATGATCAAAAACACACTCCATAGAGCACTCTCTCCAGGGCTTAGGGTTCTCAACAGTTCAGTGGATCTGAATAATTCCATATTAGGAGTTAGCTGACAATGTGGACTAATGCACTGAGTGAGAACTGGGTTAGGTCACTCTAAACGATGTATGGTCAGTGGTCTAGAACGCTGGTTGCCTGCCACTTAATTGTTATTTGTAGAACCTACCTTTCTACTACAAACCCTTCTGTTTTTGTCAGTGCAGAAGGACCACCCCTTTGCTTTTTTAAAAATTCAAGTATGAACCCCTTTAACTGCAGAAATGGATTTTAAACAGGTTGGCATTTTTGTGCAGGGCTACAAAAGTAGAGCACGGGCTGGCTGTAGCTTTCGATGATCAAGGTTTAGGACAAGTTCACATCCTATCTCCCTTCCCAAAATGGCTCCATGTATTTTCTTCTGTTCAACTGCTCCATTTAGATTTTCATCACAGAATTTCGAAGTATAGGAAAATAATATCAGAATTACAGCACAATCCTAAACTCTGGGTGCCAAAACAGCACCAGCATACTTAGTTGGTATTCTATGCTCTCTCATTAGAGAAAAAAATTGGCAAAAATGACTTGTAGCCAAGAAACCTGAGAGCACAGAAACGGCACTGGACTCTATAGTGACACCACTCAGACCCAATAATCATGGAGCAGCAGGCTGACAATGTCCCTGTGTCAGCCTCAAATGGAAGCAGCCACCCAGTACACACAGACGCACCTCCCTGACATCATCCCATCAACACTCACCCACAGACTACAGCCATGGAAGGAATACAGAAAACACATCATCCTCCAATGTAGTAGGGATGACCATGACATGCGCAATAGGAGCCCTGCAACAACCACACTCCGGGGAGCTCTGCACATGGGGAAGGGGGGGAGGAGACTAAATTCTTTACTTCAAGCCCTTTGGATCAGCCAGCACACATTAAAGGAAGCATGGGCATTCCAACAGTATCATCCAGGTGCTTCACTTGGCAAAGGAAATCCCCATGGAAAGGTAACAGCCTCTCAAGGGTTCAGATTGGGGGGGGGGGTTACTCCAAGGAACAGCATTCTACAAGGCAAGGGGGACACAGACACTAATTTAGCAGCAAGAGAACACAGAACTACACAATTAAAGAAAGCATCCCTGTAACTTCATGCCAGAAGCAGGAATCAGGGGTTTCAAAAATAGGTGGAAGCTAGATATAAGGCAAAGCTACTTTGTGACCAGCATCAAGTTGATTAGTATCAAATTAGGCAAGACTGTAACTCATGCATAATACAATACAGACCGTTCCTCTAACCACACCCCCAATACACAAGACAGAATAGAATCTCCGAGTGGTCCTCGTGTCAAAACCAGTGATATAACACCAGGACAAGAAAGGCCATATAGGCATAGCATTGTGGAACAGCAGGGCTTAGCACACCCAAGTTCACTGGTTCAAGCCCTCACATAGGTCTAGCTACCCATTCAGCCCATTCCATTGTAAATCCCATACTGAGACAACTGAGTTTAGTAATTAACAGGGGGTGACCAGAGATTCCTGTCTACCAAAACCCATTAAAACAGAGACACAGCTGTGAAATAATCCACACATTTATTGAATAACATAAGGAATGGGGTTCTCAGCGTAAATCAGATGAAATGGTTGCCAACTTTTGGTCTAGCAAGGCTCCTGTGCCTTTGAAAACATCCTATCACTCCATGCCCAGGATTGGGACAACGACACAGATCAAGTAAGTATCTCTCAAACAGTTTACATGAGTGCAGGGACTACGTTAGAACAAGAAAATGGGTAACCATACAGCAGAACAGCAAGATGCACACTGGTCAGTGCAGCCATTGGTCATGTTGCAGGCTTAGCAGGTCCAATACAGCTGTGGAACTGCACTGGTGAAGAAGGCCCATTCTGGTCTCTACCACTGCTGGAGGGTTGCCTGCAAGAAAAAACAAAACCAAAAACCCAAAAGAGACACAAGGACAGTAACGAATAATGTTCAACAGCAGCAATAAACAGTCTTTGCACTCCAGTACTCCATATATGATGTGAGTGACGGGCCTGACAGAGCAGCATTGGCTAAGTGTTCCAACAGATCTCTTGCTCCTCAGTTCCCACAGTGTAAGATTCACTTGTTGGAAGAGACAATTTAATGACTGGGCCAATACCTACCTATCCTTTATAAAGAGTTGCACTGGAAATCCACCTCTAGTTTCTGTTTGGACTGCTCCATGGGGTTCTGATCCTGCAATGCAGAATGTATTGTGAATGTCTGGATAGTAGCAATCATTCAGAAAAGTGGCTGTACTTCCCACTGTGCTTCCTTCCAACGGCACGTGGGCTTACACTGGCGCAACATCACAGAGATGTTCTTCTAGTATGTCTTCAAGTCCCCCTCCCAAAAACCCTTTCCTGCACTGTCAAAAAACCCTTTTCTACACTGTACATATTTATCCTGCGCCTCTTGTGTGCAAGACATTGCTAGCAACTGTTGAGGCAAGAAAGGCTGTTAAGCCAGTACACAGGAGGTACATGGGGAAGGGGAAGATAGACATTTGCTATGAAGTTTGAGGCTTACCTATGTATGGTGCACTGTCCTTGAATTTCCAGCTGGAAGAGTGGTGGCTCCAAGCTGGTGTTTGTGTCCAAAGTTGGAGAATCTGTAAGGGCTCTGAGCAGAGAAGCGTTAGCCATATTCTGTAACAATATCTGCTGTCCTCCTTGACTATTTGTGCAAATTGCTTCCTTTTTGTGTAGCTCTCTAAAATTCCTACCACCGAAGTCCCCCTGTGTGTGATCTAGGAGTACCCAACATGAGGCCAGACATCTAAGAGACCCATGCTCTTATGTCATTTGAGATATAGGTGTCCAAACTTGTATAAGAGATCTGTGATAGTTGGTATCCTAAGCTGCACAGTACTTTATGGGTATAGTAGGAAGACTTTCTTTTTCACTCGCATCAAGTTGAACTAGAGTGTAAAGTGACACCTGGATGTGGACTGAGGGGACTTCAGATATCAATTAAATCCTGCTCCTCCCCAGCATGCTCCTGGCACCATTAATTTCTGGTCCCTGCACCAGTGTATCCATGCAGCGTCAGGTGATACACCAGCTTATCTCCAAAGATACATGAGTGTGGGTTTATTTGCTTTCTAGTTTAGGCAGTTTAGAAACTGGCTTTAGAATTGTGCTTTTAAAGTATTAAAACTGAATCGTGATACAGTGATTTGGCAAATTTTGATCATTCATTCCCAATTACAGAATATTTGCTGTTTGTGAAATTTGGAGAAGGTTGGTGCAAAACTGGGAGAAACAGATTTTTATTGTCTCTTAGAAGCCAGAGCTGGGCCATACAAGCACAATACTGATCGCCATTTCAGGGTCAGGAAGCAATTTTTCTCTGGGCCAAGTTTGGCCAGGGATCCTGATGGATGAGTGGGCCCTCTTCTGGGCATGGAGCAAGGGTCACTGGGGGTGTGGAGGGGTATTTGTGAATTTCCTGCATTGTGCAGGGGGTTGGACTAGATGGCCTAGAGGGTGTTTTTTAAAGGAATAGGGGACCTCTATATTTCAAAGGTCAGAATAACAGTATAGAGCAACCCATAAAATTAGTTAAAATATATGTTGCACACAAGATATATGTTCACAACATGTTAGACAACAAACATGATGTCCATAATGGGCAACAAACACCAAAATCAGCTGTCAAGAGCTCTGAGAGGGTTTCTCTTGTTATCATGGCATTCCTTATAATTCATTTTGTATTGTCTTGTTTATTGCATTTAGAGGAGAGAGACGATGATGGCTACGATTGATTTCAACTGGCTAGACTTGGGCAAGATACCATCTAGTCCAAGTACCAATGTAGGCACTCTTCCCCCCCCGGACGCCTTTTTTTAATGAACGGCTTTAATTCCACTGCTGCCACTGCAATTATAGTCAAGAAAGATCATTCACCAATTTGCCAGTTTTCCCCTCAATGAAAGAAACCCTGAAAAACGAAGCCAAGATAGCTGCAGCTGCTGGCACAGGCTACAGATACCTGGAAAGCCACTTGAGCACTAGGGATGCTTGAGGATTAGCTACAATGCTAAGGAGGCAAGGCCTGTGACATTGCACTGCTGCTCTGGAATTCTCATGCTTCTCCTGTCTGAACTTTCACTTCAGACTTTAACATTCAGTCATACCCTCTGCCTCAACATTAAGACATATTTTCACTTAATACCTCTTAAGACAGGGGTTGTTGTCAAAATGTTGAGCCCTGCAGCCAAGTTCTATTTTACAAAACACACATGGAGGCAAGTGCATGTCTGCATGCATGCATGCACACATATCCCATTTTTTAATTTCCATGCAAGAGGGAAGCAGGTGCCCACATTCCCGTGAGCACTCCCATCTCTCATTTCCCCCCCAGCCTCCGCCACCCTCCTTGGATCCTGCCCCATTAGTTTAGTGCCCAGCCATCTGCGACGTCTCCTGTAATGCTCTCCCCCCTGTGTATCAGGGAGCTTTTCCATTAGCACCTTTAATATTCTGACACCTTAGCACAGGCTGCTATTACATTCAAACACAGATCGCCCTGTGAAATTACATTGCCAGGCTTGCTAAAATGGAATTGGGTATAATCAGGCTGCTCCATGCGCTGTCAGTCCCATCACAAATACAACGCAAAGCAGGCTTATGGATGGGCTTAGCAGCTGCTACAAGTGTATTTTTTTAATAGATGAAGTATCCCTTATTTAAAAGCATTTCCTTAAGAAGAAGGGGGAACACACACATACACACAGTGGAAAGACAAATCAAAAGCTGCAGCAGATACTGCTGGTCTCTTAAAAAACTGTTATTTACTACAGAGCTATCTGTTTATCTATAACTATATCACACGCACAGCGAGGAGGAGGGAGAGATAAAGGTAGTTAAACAGACAGCCAGTGAGATATGTGCCACCAGGAATTAATAGCTAAATAAAAAGCCCCATTATTTACTCCAAAGAGGAGGGAGTCCTGGCCGATCTTACAGGTGTCTTGCTCAGATGTTAACATACAATGTGGTGCTTTTAAAACAAAGATCTAGTTAGCCAGGGCCATTGGATACTGCCTGTTAGTAGCACTACACCACCCTGAACATGATAGCACTTCCAAACAGGGTTACCAAACACACAGCCTTGAATTGTTTATTCCTGCAAAAAAATGAAGCAAGTGATTGGGGGGGGGCATAGGGGTGGATAAAATTGCACTTTCAGGGCAATGGGCAAGCTCAGAGATTTTCACCTTGTTATAAGGTGGCTAATGGAAAAGGTCTAAGGCGGAGAGTGACTTCCACATCAGAAAGCAAGTTCAGTGGGGAGGACCCCAAACAAATACAGACTTCCACTGTAGTAGAAAAATATAGAACTGGGGGATCATTGGTGCCCAGAACAATTTCATTATTACTCTGCCCATGACTGCAATTTACATGCCATAATGCAGAGAAATGTCAGTGTTCTCTGAGTCAAAGATATTAGTATCACACTGAGGCCACAGAGAGCCCACGAGACTAAACGCAAGTACAGCAGACTCTAGCAAGAGCAGTGATGGCCACCATTATAGGATTTTGCTCAGCCTCTGCAGCCCATTAGTATACCAGCTCCTGACTGCTCTGCCAGGCTTGAAGTACAGGGGACAATAGTGCAAGAACAAAAAAGTACATTGGCTTTCTCTTCCAGTATACATCACCATCATCAATTACATTTTTACCCCACCTGTTCCCCAAGAAGCTTAGGGCAGCATACAAGAATCTCCCATGCCCCATTTTATCTTTACAACAACCTGGGAAGGAGATAAGGCTGTGAGAGATTCACCCAAGGTCATCTAGTGTGCTTCATGCCTGAATGCAAATTTGAACCTGGGTGTCTCTGGTCTTAGTCAGACACGCTAACTGCTGCATCATACAGGCTCTCCATTCACTAGTCCAAGAACAGATGACAGGAAAACAATAAAAAGGCATTTTTGCTGATGCTAAGGCTAGGAGAGGATTCCAAGTAATTTCTGCCCTCATATCACCCTCCCTTGTACACTATGGACAGTTTATAGTGGCATTAATATTTTATTAGCTAGATTCTGGATTCCTGAACAGCCAGGCTGCAGACGATCCCCACAAAACACTCACTTAGGAAGCAGACTCCCCCCCCCAACCTAAAGCACTGAGTCAGAACAGATGCCCATGGTCAAACACCTACTCCTTCCTTCTCTGACAATTAACCCAGAGCCTAATGCATCAAGGACAGATGTCTAAGGGCCACAAGAAATACAACTGTTTTCTTTACACAAGTATCAACGTTCATGGGGGGGGGGGGGGCATTTCTTGCAGTGGATGAATGGTGACACGAGTGTTTTTTATTCCTGAAGAAGTGAACCATATGGCACAGACTGTAGAGAGGAGGAGGAGGAGTAGGAGAAGAGTTGGATTTATACCCCACCCTTCACTCAGTCTCAGAGCAGTTTATAACCCCCTTCCTTTCTTCTCACTACAACAAACACCCTGTGAGGTAGGTGGGGCTGAGAGAACTCTGAGAGAACTGTGACTGACTCAAGGTCACCCAGCTGGCTTGGTGGTAGAATGGGGATTCAAACCTGGTTCTCCAGATTCAAGTCCACCACTCTTAATCACTACATCAAACTGGCTCTGGTGGCCCTGACTGGGTAGAAAGGCAGGATCTGAATGCTATAAATAAATATATAAATAAATATGCTTTTGTAGGGGGAAAGTAATAACTAAAGCTAGTCTAAGACTCTTTTTAAAACACCTCTACTAAAATCACTTGCTAAAATCCCTATGGTGCTGTTAGCCTTAGGACTCCCCCCCCAAAAAAAAACAAGCTGCGGTGGCTCAAGTGGTTAAGACGCTGAACTGCAGGCTGTGGAAGGTCAGTAGTTCAGCAGTTCGAGACCCGAGGGTGCCGCATGACGGAGTGAGCTCCTGTCTCTAGTTCCAGCTCCTGCCAACCTAGCAGTTCGAAAGCAAGAGATTGCAATAAGATAAATAGGTACCACTTCAGTGGGAAGGTAACAGCGTTCCGTGCGCCTTGGAGTTTAGTCATGCCGGCCACATGACCACGGAAATGTCTTCGGACAGCGCTGGCTCTTCGGCTTTGAAACGGAAATGAGCACTGCAACCCTAGAGTCGGATTCGACTGGCTTTCGAGCAAGGGAACCTTTACCTTTACCTTTTACTAAAATCACTTGCTAAAATTCCTATGATGCTGTTAGCCTTAGGACTCCCCCCCCCCAAACAATAAACCCCAAATTCCCATTTCTGCATGGATTTTATCTACCAAAGTTAAAACAGGTAGCATCACTAATTAGATTTATCTCCCTTGTCAGAGAATCAGGAACTACAATCCCAAATTAAAAAATAAATAAATCTCTCAATTGGCACTTCAGGCCACTCTGAAAACTATAAGACAGTGTGATGTCTTATACATGGGAGAAATGATTTCACAGACCATAATTATTATAAACATAAATGCAATACGCCGAGGAGTCAACACAATTGCCCTGCCAGGAAGTCATGCCTCGCCAATCTATTACAGTGCTTTGAGGGTGGCAACAAACAGGCTATCTAGATAATAATGTGGTGCGTAGATTTTCAAAAAGCTGTTGTCACATTTTTCCCTCCCAAGAAAAGTATGTTAAGTAATGATAGATTAGGAGTAAATTATTTTGCATAGATCAGCCACAGTTAACCAAGAGAAGAGGGGTGAAAGTTTTAGCATAAGAAAAATGGACTGCCAATTCTAGAGGGGCCACTAAAATAAACTTGTAAGATGTCACAAATCTGAGTTTGGGTTTAGGCTACTTTTCTCCACAATGCACATGAACTGGTCACACACTAAATAAGGGTTCGCAGGAAATTCTGAAATAGGAGTATTCATCAAGAGCTATCCAGAACTAGGAACAAATATATTCATGAAACAGGGGCCAGAGACAGTGTGGAAAATCAAGCAAATAGAAAGGGGGGGGGGGAATCGGAGGGGGGGGGGGATAAAGAATGCAACACAGAGAAAGATCAATACGGATTATCAGAGCAGTGTCTCGAGTCAGTTCCTGTTCAGCTTTCCAAGAGTCCCTGAGTTGATGCAACATGAAACACCAAGAAAAATTAATAATCTAAGGCCAGGCAACTTGTGGAGGTGATGTTTACATTGGACCACCTCACTACCTACTCTTTGTTGTGATTGTTGACTCAAGAAAAAGAAAAAGTTAAGACAAGTGAAGTCAAAACAGTGATTGCACTAAGAATGGTGATGCATGCGAACATGGAGCAAAGCACAGACAATGCAGGCAGGACAGGTCAGTATGGCCCATTAAGGAGACTGGATCTAAAACTGACAGTTTTTACACTTTTTTAATTCTGGTATGGATACCGAAGTCCAAAAAATATATACCTCAATGTTGAGACTGCTGCACATGGAACACCACTTTTCTGAGCTGCTGCTTCCACCTCTATGTTTTGTGCTACAAACAGCAGCAATTTAAATACAAACACATTATTTCCAACTAATGTAAGACACAAGTGTTTTGCCAGGAATAAGCCAGGACATTAATACATCAGGGGAAAGCCAAGAGTACAGACACATAGAACAGATACACAGCTCAAGCAGAATTCAGGGCAAAGTAAGACAAAGGCTGCATTCTTATGTCAGAGCAAGCTCCAGTTAAGATGAGATTAGTGTAAAAAACCCCGATTTTGTGATCATGCACACATTTCTCCTCCCCCTTGTACAGAGCAGAGTTAAGGATCCCTACCTTGAAGCAAACTCCAGTTCCCTGTGATGTACATATAACACCATGGTAAACTGTATTTACTCCCCACAAGCCAAGATTTTCTACATGTAATAAACCATGGTCTAGAACCCTGGCTTGTGAGGATAAATTCTGATTTACCTGGGTGCCTGAACTCATAAAATCATGAGAAACCAGAGTTTGTTTCACACCAGGAATTCTTAATCACACTTGGGGCAGGGGGACTGTACACAATGCTGGCTTAACTGGAGCTCGTCAGGACATTTACATACAACTAAAGAGAAAACAAAAGATCTGGCTAGCAGGCTTGAAAGACAGACAAACTGCTCTATGTAGGAGCTGTTGGTCAGCATACTAGCAGCCTCTTCTAACTTTCTTTCATACAAAACTACTGAAATACTACACAAAAAATACACCACCACCACCACCCCAAAAAAGCACAGAAGCTCAAGTGGCCTCAGGTGAAACTGCATTCCAACACAGGAAAAGGCTGAGGAACTAACATTCCCAAAATTCAGGTATTTGAAAAAGAGGATAAAAGGTAAAGTGAAAAGCAGCCCTAAAACAATGGGACTCTCAATAGTATAAGACAATAAAAGTGCCTGGCAGAGCCAGGAACAGAGAAACAATGGTGAAATGGGGGCAGAAGTGAACAGAGGTGCTAAAACCAAGCAGCCACTCTTCCAGCCGGCAGATGCTCATTATGTGTATACAGACAGAACACAGCAGTAGAGAGAGATACCAGCGTAAAGATGCAACTATATATATATGGAATCAAAGCACTTGGAGAGCCACCATTTAGCAAGTGTGAACAAAGAAGCCAAGGGTACGTTAATGAAAGATGTTAGAGGGCAAGCGAGAGGAGACCACGGCATGACCTTGTCATACCAAAGATGTAAGAAAAATCCAGCACAGCTGGTAAGAAACCATGGATGCCTTTTCGGCTACCTAGGGAAACAAGTAAAGAAGCCTGCAGCCAATCTGCTCCCTGTAACCAGAGCAAGCTTGAGTGAGTGTGTGTGTGGGCGCAAGCGGCGCACACACACACACACACACATTCATGTTCCGCTTGAGCAGAAGCCTGGTGTTAAATTCAATGCCTTGAGTATTGATTTCCTAGCACATGCAGAACTTTGTTAAAGGGTTTGTTGTGAACTGAGATCAAAGGGAGGTTAACTCACTTCTCTTAAGTGATAAAACAGACCCCAAGAAAAATTCTGCCACCCAGACTATCCTCAGAGGACAACAGCGAGTGCTGGTAGTTACCCTTGTATCACTGTTTCAAGGCAGCAAGCCATGAAGTTTCTGAATAAAGCTGGGATAAATTGAGCCCAACAACTCACAGAGCCCTATAAATCACTGTGTGGCAATTCCAGAGGTATCTTTTCCATTCTGCCCTAATATCTCATTTCCCACCAGGATGAAAAGAGTTTATCAACTTGCCTCTCAGAGCCAGCCAGGTAGAGTCAAAGCTACCCTTCTCAGAGTAGCCTTTAAATACTTAAAGTTTGCTTCTTGAAGATACATGCGTATTTTTGTATGCTGACGTCATCCCAGAGGTGCTGATTGCAAGACAAAGTTTGCATGAAACGGCAAAGACATTGAGAGAAAAGGAAATACCATATAGATGGTTAGCACTTGGACATTTGGCTGTTAATATAAATAATAAAATATTCACGGCACATAATGAGAAGTCGGGGGGGGAGAAACTTGTTGAGGCTGTTATGAAATATAGTGTCAGTAAGAGGAAACATTTGTAAGCACGATGTATTAGTATAAGAGTAGACTGTACCTCCAAACATGTTTAAGCAGGATAGGAATATGGAATTGTCTAATTTGAAGTTTAGAGTTTTTATTGTCATGAATGGGTATAGCAAGAAGGTGAAGAGTATGTCCCCGCCCAAGACCTCCGTATATAGGGAGAGATGTGGCTTCCCCTCTCGCTATAACACCCATAATCGGAGGCAACCCTTTCAACTTTTCGTTTTAGGTACAGAAGAAGATGCAGGGAAATAGTATTATGCAAGTTAGAATGAACTGTAGGTTTTGAGTGGGATTGTGAGTATTTATACGTTATGGGGAAGTTGGATGGGATTTATAAACAGGTAAGATGTGCACATGTTTATATCAGGACATTCAACTTTTTATTTTTTCCTACTTCTCAAATGGTAAACATTTACAATACATAGGAAAAGAGGAGGGACTAGAGTGAAAATTTTTTGGTTGTTGTAATATTAACCTCAGATGAACTTTTTTTTGTTTCACAATTGTTAAAAATGGAAAATGAGGATATCGATAAGATGAATAAGGAATTTATGCTTGTGTTTTGACTGATATACTTAATAGAAAATGTAAATTAAAAAAAAACAGTTTATGCCAGCAGAAACAGGAATGCATTTCTAGTATTGTGTACATACCAGCTATGATCAGTGTCAAACTACATTACATGGGATATCCCTGCCCAAATCTCCTGATTTATTATTTAATGTTAAAAAGCAGCTAGGGAGGGACCAGTACCTGGAGCTAATGGAAAGGGAATAAACTCCCCCCCCCCCCAATACCCTTGTCCTGATATAAACATGTGCACATCTTACCTGTTTATAAATCCCATCCAACTTCCCCATAACGTATAAATACTGAAAGAGTCCAACTTAGGCCCAAGCTCTGAAGCAAATTAAATTAGGCCCTCCTGAAGCTAAATTTTAGTATTCAATAAATATCTGATCTTAGGTCAAATTCAACTGTATAGTTTGACCATCAGTGACACTAAACTGAGGTCTGCCCTAGCCTGTGTGCTTGTTTTCCGTTTCTAAATGACTATAAAGCAAGATAATTATCATCAACATTATAATTACTATATGGCCCCATAAATATACTTGGCACTTTACAGAGTTTCATAACTCTCGAATATCAAGTTCCTGCTCAGTACCTTCATGTTACAGAGGACAGCTTTAAAAGTTCAGCCAATCAGAAGACAGCCTTATCGGGAGGCACCCAAGATAGTTATACTACAATTTGTCTTGCTTTCTAAATAACCTAAATAAATGAGTTCTCCAGCAGTGCAGGATAACAAGTCTAATAAGTATTAAATCAGAGGTTTATAATACAACAGAAGATTTGGAAGACTGCAGGCTGATAAATACATGGAGTGGGAAGCCCTCCCAGGGACATTCACTCTCCGCCCCCTGCCACATTGGATATACCCCTCCCCCACATACACACATTGTCCTTGCACAATAGGGCAGCCCCATCCAAATGGCCAGATTCCAATGGCACTAACACCCAAACTGACAAGCAGCATGCCATTGACACCTGTGTGATTGGCACACACCAATGCAGCCAACCACCACTCACCAAAGTGGCCACAGTCCCCTGACCTCATAGAGCCACTGGCCACAAATGGTGCATCAAAAGGCAGGGAGGGAATGGCTGCCAGCCACTCTACTCTCAAGCATGCCAGTGGCAAAAGCAACACGAGCTCCGGAATTTACATACGTCAGCAAGCTCCATAGGCGAGGGTTCCCATGCTCCCACAGCTCCCCTAGAACAGGCAACCACAATGGACCACCCCAAATTCCTCCTGCCTAGTGTTTGGATCCTTGACAGGGTGGGATGCAGGAGCACTGGCCTTTTGTCATTTAAGAGCAACAGAGACATTAGGGCAGCAACAAGGGGACACACATCTGCACTCCCACCAAAGGCAGTCCTATCTATAGAGAGCCAGTTTGGTGTAGTGGTTGAGTGCACAGACTCTAATCTGGGAGAACCGGGTTTGATTCCCCACTCCTCCACTTGCACCTGGCTGGAGGACCTTGGGCAAGCCATAGTTCTGGCACAGCTGTTCTTGAAAAAGAGCAGTTTCTGTCAAAGCTCTCTCAGCCCCACCTACCTCACAGGGTGTCTGTTGTGGGGAGGGAAAGGGGAAGGAGTTTGTATGCCGCTCTGAGACACCTTTGGGTAGTGAAGGGCGGGGTATAAATCCCATCTCTTCTCTTCTTCTTCTCTTCTATCTCCTCTTCCAATAGTTCACTGGGAAAAGACACCTATGTGACAAGCAAGAGGCATGAGGCTGATTCCCAGTAAGGGGGATGCTGTCCAGAAGGCAGAGGCCGGACTACAATCCAAAGCTCAAACACTAGAGAACAGTTCTCCAACCACTCACACAAATGGGAACAAGTCATGAATTTAGACATGCCTCCATCAGCCCTGCCATAAACACCAGGCACACAGAGCAGGGCGGGGAAGACTACAGAGACAGGCTTGTCACACTGGAAAAGCATTGAGATAGTATACCCAAGACCCCCAGATTGATTCCCATTTGGGGAGAATCCCAAGGCAACTGAACTCCCAAGCACCGTTGAAGTTTGGTTCCATCAAAAACCATGAATGGCCTTATTTATTTATTTATTTATTTTATTCAATTTATACCCCACCCTCCCTGCCAGGACAGGCTCAGGGCGGCTCCCCACATACACATCATTTTGACGAGTAAGCACCCCTACACTATCCTGCACTGACAGGACATGTTACCACTGCCTACTGTCTTTTGCCCCAGCATCCTTGGCATTCCCCATTCACCAACGCTTGCTGTATGGTTTATTGCAATGATATTCAACTCAGTGGCATGGGAGCCACATGTCACTGTTTGACATTCCACTCTTGGCTCCTCTGAGCACCATTCCCTAATGTGACACCAGCCTTATATTTCAGGAAAGTGGGCAAGGCTACTTCACAGTGGGGCTGGCAGACAGTTTTCCAAACAGCACAGAGAGATTCTAACCACGCTGTCTCTTGCAACACCAGCATTCAACCTAAAAGGTAGTTTTAACATAGGGAGCCATTCCACTTTTAACATCCAGCCTAATGAAGAGTTCTGGAGGAGTTGAAAGTTTGCACATTGCTGTCCAACTTGCAAGTCCTTCCCCTCATGCCAGATTAAAAAAAGACCAGGTAAGGTTCAACAAGGAGAGAGAGAGAGAAGCCTATGTACTCAAAAGTACTCTGGTAATTAACAGGATTACAGTTACACATTTAACATTAATACTTATATCTTTTTGTATGTGTAGGTGACACACAGGGCATACCGTTGTCATCTGCCTCTTCTGGTAGATAGTAAATGTGAATGTGGCTCTCTGTGAGCTGTGGAGTGAGTACCACTGGCTTACTAGATGCCAGAAGTGATGTGGGAGAGTGTGCAACCGCTCCTCCTTGGAAGATCATACCTGGGCCTCCCCAGACCACACTCTCAGCCCCCTCCAGCATGAATGCTGAAGACAGAAAAGGAAGGAATCAGCAAGGGTAGAAACTGAGCCTAATCTGTCGACCCCCAATCAATCAAACAGAGACTTATTTGTAGAGCAAGCCATACATTTATTGAACAGCATCATAAAACTGGAATTAAATTAGATCAATCTGGTTGCCAACTCTCTCATCCATATGGTTCCTGTGCCTTTGCAAGCTGCTGTGATAAAGCTATTCCAATCCATGTATGTTCATAAGAAGGATGACTGTGCCAACTAAACAACTGTCTGAACAGCTTGTGATGGTGCAGGAGCTAGGCTGGACCACAGCAGGGCAATGAGATTCACACTACTCACTTCTGCTGTTGGTAATGCCATAGGCTCACCAAGTTGTACGTATCTTACAAGAAATGGGGTCCTTGCCAGGTTCTTCTCCTGTTGGATGGCTGCCTGTAAACAGACCAAAAAGACAAAAGAGCAGTAATGGGCAAAATTCCAGACTGACAAGAAAGAGCAAGTGACCATCAGAATTCTGCACATGATGCTCAGGGGGTTCTCATGAAGGGGGGTCCCCACATGGGGGATGTAGAGTAACCATGATGCCAAAATGTACCATTCCTTATGGGGAGGTTACAATGCAAATGTGTCTGCACTGTCAGCTGGGACTGCTCCATGGGGCTCTGCACCTGGAAGGCAACAGGCATTATGGGTGTTGGGCTACAGTAACAGAACAGAGTAGGGTGCTTGGTAGCTGTGCTTCCTGTGTCCCCCCACCTGCAGGGAAGAAGGTCACTCTGGCATGGTATGTGTTGATAGTAAGATATTAGGGTGTCAGCATATCTGCCAGCATCACCCCTTGGTACTGTGCATTGTTACTGGTTATCACAGTTGTGGGAACCAGGATTACTGGAGTAAAACAGAATAGATACAATGGGGTAGGGGATGAAGATTGCAGAACTGCCAGTTTGAGGCCGAGATTCTCCCTCTTTTGCTTACCAGCTTGTGTTGTTGTTGTACTCCTGTTGAGAAAACAGGGTATCCTCTTTGGTATCCGTTGTGAGATGGAGTACCTGTAAGGGTTCTGATCAGAGCAGTATTAAGAAAATGCAACAACCATATTTGCTCTCCCCCATAGCTGTTTATGCTAAGAGCCCCCTGTGATGCTGTGTGCCCTTCAGATGCAATTTCCATCACTCAAGTGCAAGGCTTGGTGCGCTAAAAGCACACTACATGGGCCTGATACAGTCCCATACTGTTTGCTTATCATCTGAGCAACAGGTTCCTGGCTTGGGCGTATGTTGTGCATGTGAGGGAGGATGGGCAGTGATTGCCATATGATTGGCTGCAAACTCAGTCAACTTCCCAAGCGGTCCTAGTTCTATGGAGTGGGGATGGGGAATGTGTGAGCATTTCTTTTACTGCTTGAATGGGGCTCTATGGGCTACACTATGGTTTGCAGTGGCATAATTTCATAATGGCTATTGGGGTAGGCCGAGGGCTAGAGAACCTGAGGGAACCAACTAAAGCCCAGCTCCACCCTTATAATGCTTCTGACATCTCCCAATTCTATGCCAGTGTAGCAATTACACCAGCACACTGCCAATGCTGCACCAATAGGCTAGCCACTGGTACAACTCCAAGATACAATGACATAACACTAATTCTTTATCAATCCTAAATCCTTTTGAGCTGGGGCTCAGCAGCCGAGGCCTGAAAAATTAAAATTCATATTGGGGCATTTGTCAGCATTCAGATCTCCGACAATAGGTGCTTACGATGCTTGCATGACCACATCTCAAACAGCAAGTTCAACAGCAACAGCTGCATAATCTGAGACTCATATTTTCCCGTGCACAAAATACTGTAATGGGTGTGTGTGTGTGTGAAAATGGGTGGGAAATATTCATCCTTTATGGCAAATGTATAACAAGTGCACATATATCATCTCCTCCCTGCAAAGAATATAAGACCATCTTATGTGGCATTCGATCCAAAGTTCTCCACGTTCAACAGAGAAACTGCCCAGCTTTGCATTGCCACCCAGCCCCCGCCTGGATTTGAACCAAATGCCAGCAACAGGGTTTATGGAGCAATTGCTCAGTGTTCTCCACTTGCAGAGTGATGAAGATTTCACTTAAACTCTCAACATCTGCACATCTCAACTAAATTAGGCAATTCGCTATAAAAGAACACAATGACAGTAATGGAATAATAACAGCGTTAATAAAACACAACAATCCTTGGATGAGGAGCAGACACACTCACAAGCTAGAGAGGCTAGAGAGAGAGAGAATTAAAACATTGTACAAAACCTGTTGGATGCTGGAAAAAGCAACAAAGACAGTAAAAGACAAGGGTCAGAACGAAATTATATATTTAACCTAACAAGAAATACCCTTCCCAAGCTCCATCCTCACCAACAAGACTTGAGTATCTTGTGTATACCTTAACTCCAAATTCTACACTCAGGAAGCCTTTATAAACAACATTTTAAAAATTTTGTTTTACGTCATCTATACCCCAGTGAACAGCCCTAGGTAAAAAGTAGGTGACTGGTCCAAGGTTACCCAGCAAGATTCAGTGGCACAGTGGGGATAGGAACCTGACCTCTAACCACTACAACCACAGTAATCTACAGATAATAAAACACTTCAGCAAAGAACAAAATGAATGAATAGTGAAAAGATTTGTTTAGGGGAAATGAAATAATATAATATCAGGTACACAAGTCAAGTCATACACAAAAAGTGGCATGGGAACGTAACAGCAACTCTGGCTTGAAAGTAGCAGAACAGAAAGTGGCAGAACAAACATGTTTTTCATACATTGGCAAGTACACATTTGTCACTCTCAGTGAGAGAACAAAAGAAGCCTTGCTTTCACGAGCCAGGGTAAACTAGATTAAAAATTAAGCATAACACAGGTTGCTTCTCTCCAAAGAACAAAACCAGGCCCTTTATACAGAAGACAAAAATTATAACTATTGACACGATTCAAGTGGTACTTGGAGCAGACTGGGAAGGTCTGACAGCCCAGGAACAAACCAATTTAGCTGAAAGTTCTCTGTGGCTCTGTGAGCCAACAATGCAGGGGCCACTCAGCTCAGACACAGCCAGAATCACCGACAATGGATGTCAGTTCATTTTTGCCTACAACTGGTGGTGGTTCAAGAGGAGGCAACTGTTGAGCTGACCCCAACCACTGCTGCTGCTAAAGGTCTGAGCAGTGGCAGAGCTGCTGGGGCTTAGCTCTGATTGTTCCTGATTAATAGCAGCCCACCAGAAATGTTCCTCTTGAGTGAAATGGCTACCTCACCCAAGTAGTACCAAATCTGGAAAGGCTGATCCATATGTAAAAGTCTAATTCTGTGCATGAGTGGGCCTTACTGGATTAGGGTGGGACAAGTGGCACTCTAAAGGTCAGGGACTTTCAAAAATATAGGAAGATGCTTTATTTAAAGCTCCCAGTCCCTTCCCTTTCAATCCTAGCCCTGATTCCCCTGCTGCCAAGTATCCCATGATTCTCATGCCTCCTCCTCTGTTCCACTATGCAGTGTTGGGCTATTCAGTCACAGTATCTAATGTAGCAAGGTTCAAGACCCAGGCTTTCACAAACATTATTCTTATACTATGAACTTGTAGAATTTGTGTTTTTCCCTATAGTGAATGAAGGTTCCTACTTAATTTCTACCAACCTCAATAAATTAAATGGTGCTGTGTACTGGTCTCCACAGCTGAAGCCACAAACCAAGGTACTCACATCTACAAAGAGTCAAAGTATGATTTCAAGAAGAAAGTGATTAAAGCTTGATTTGCATAGCATCTTTAAAAGGAGTGGATGCATAAAGGTTCGGTTATTTATAAAACATCCACAGTTCTCATTCTGCTTAGATGTGCAAGGAAGAAATGCGCTTTCATTTTATCCCTTTTTCTCTTGTCAAGGTGTTTCTACAGCTTTTATGTTCTGAATCTGTCTGAAATTGTCTTGGGGTTGAACAGTGACATTAACACTGTACCAAGACAAACCATCTTCCTTGTAAAATGTTGTAAAATGTTCTGTATGAAGGAGGAAGTTCCAAAAATCCCTGCAGATTGTAATTGTGAGGAAAGTGCCTCCCCTTTGAATGGCGTAATTTGGTGAAGAAGATAAAATAAAGCTTAGAATTCAAACAAACTGAGAACTGGAATTCTAACAAACATGAAGAGTTAATTCTTTACAGTTTTTGAAATGCACGGTAAGTCAGCCCTAGCTGATCATTTAGAGACCAAATGGCTACACAGAATCATTTCCATCAGGGCTTAGTGATGCAGTCAAGCCTAGTGGAATTATTTACATGAGCAGCTAAAGGCAATACTGCCTTGGTATCCATAAGCTACCCCAGACATGTGCCTTATGTTTTTATCATGTGTCTTTCCCTGCAGCTCCTCAAATTCTCCTTCGCCAATGTTGCTTAGAAAGCTACAGCAGAAAAGCTAACATTACCTTTGCATCAATAAGAATAAATACAATCTCGGTAAAACCAGGAAGAGCCCCAACCAGGACCTTTCTCATTTTGTAATACAAAACCTCATTTAGCGCTAAGCTACCCAAATTACCTTAAGGCAGTAGCAGAAAACATATCCAAGTCCCTGAACATTCCCCCATAGGACAAGAAAGAACACTTAGCATGCATGTGTGGCAGTACTGTTCTGTTCTTCTCTGCCACCTGCTAATTATTCTAATTATTAGAATAGTTATTATTCTAATTATTATCTAATTGTAATTATTTTAATCCTAGTATTTTAGTAGCAGTTAGTCAATCTTTATTTGTAAAAATGGTGGAGGGGAGAATTTCACAACAGTTGATACTCACTTTGCAAGGGCTCAGCTAAATTCAGAACCCAACTGTGATGCTTCTGCACTCATAATTTCTTAACAGAACTAAGAGAGTAAGGGAAAAGTGAAATGCCACAGGACCAGTTACCCAGGATACAGGCAAGGATGTGAATATCCTTGTTGTCATTACAATTTCTCCTACCCTTTACATTTAACCGTATCTACTTTCCCCCCTCAGGTGCCCCAGTGATTGAATGAAATACAACCCTCAGCTCCAATAAGTGTATTTCAATTACATCTGTCACCACATAACAATGTAATGATATATCATGTAATATTAAATCCACAGTAATCATATCAGTGATTTTTTTAGTGTGCTAATCATGTTATTACATCACAACAATTAACAACAGAAGGCCTATAAACGTCAGTTCTCAAGCTCATTGTATCCCATGGCCCATAAGACATGCCCATAGCCTACCAAGAGGAGCACAGACTGGGCACCCCAGGAGTGTGCAGCAAGTGCCAGACACTAAGCAAGTCAATTTTATGGTGGAAGGGGGAACAGCAGCAGACAGTGGTTTCACCATATGTTTGGAACCATAACCAGGGTCAAGATATAAAGCCATGACAGTGTTTAACTGTGGTCATCACTGGTGTCTGCACTGAGCTAACAGAGTGGAAGGCAAATGCTGCAGACAATGGAGGTCACTTTAGAACCCTACCCCAACACTGCTCTATCAAACAATCAGGGTTATCTCCTCTGGCAAAGGTAACGCAATGGGCAAATAGGTGATGACTTGCTGTTTATGACTTTTATTGTGCAAACAATAATTACGAAGAAGGAAGGACAAGTAGGGGACCTGCAAGGACCTGTAGAACATCTAATTTCCCCTTCCCCATTGTTTCCTCTTTCC
>NW_015173676.1:1759897-1784412 GCF_001447785.1 Gekko japonicus
ATTCCTTCTAACTTTTCTCCTTTACACCCACCAGCCAACCTACTTTTATCTATCCGCATCTTGAGTTTTCCTTCCTTCCCTCCCCTGGCAGCCTCTACTGGAACTCGTCTGACCAAGTTGTCCTGTGCCAGGCACCAGGCTGGTCCCAGTTGTATGGTTCTAGATAGGCCAGGCCCTGCTGGCAAGGGGGACCACAACTTCCCTTGTTTCCCCTCCTCACCATTTCCTCTTTCACTCCTCCTGGCATCCCTGATTTTACCACTTTCCCCTTCTTCCTTCCCATGTGCTTGCCTTTATCTCCCCCCCTTTTAGCTATATGCAGTATTTACTGCATTTATACATCTTCAGCTGCATTTATTATTCATTTGTTGAATTTATAATCTCACATTTCTCCCCAGTGGGGACCCAAAACAACTTATGTCATTCTCCTCTTCTCCATTTTATACACACAAGCCTGTGAGGTAGGCTAGGCTAGGAGTGTGTGACTAGCCCAATGTCACCAAGTGAATTTCCATGGCAGAATGAGGACTTGAGCCTGATTTTCCCACATCCTACTTCCAAACTCAAATCACTGCATCATACTATCATTTGAGGAGTGGCTGTTGTTGACGAACAGCAAGCAGCCAGGCCTGAGCGAGTCATGCAAGTCATGTAGTAGCAAGTCACCTGGTGCTTGCTGACAGGCCTGGCCTCAGTGAGTCTCCTCTCAGTGGCCAGAACAGCAATAGAAAGAACCTTCTCCCCACCCCTCCCTTTTACTGACGGAAACCAAGGCTTGAAAGGTGGCAGTACAGTTGTGGTTGCCCAGTAACATGTGTCTTAAAGCTACAGGCACTGCTTCAATTATTTTGGAGAGTTTTAACCCCCTCTCCAAGTTGTTGTTTTTTTAAAGAGCTGTCTTATTTGTTCATGGCTCTAATCTCTGAATTTAAGTATCCACAGTTGGGGCCATGTTGAGAATTAGATATATTGATTACTCATGTTCTGCTCTTATGTGAATACAGGGAACAGGCTTCCACCTTAAAAGTTCTATACTAGACAATACACCACTGATTCATGGAGTGATGCCAGCCATGTGTTTGTTCAAAGGAATGCAGATCTCAGATCTTTGGGGATGAATTTCTTTTGCAAACCACTAAAAACAGTATCCATTGTCAGGAACCCATACTATCTTCATCTCATCTTTTAGTACTGCCCCCAAATCAACCAAAGTCCAGGGCTTGTAATAATTTTAAAATGTATTCTAACTATAGATTTGTATATAAATGGAGATGACTAGTGAAAGGAGGCTGCTCTGACTGCTGATCATTTGTACAGCAGTTCCTTGAAAACTGTGAAGCAGGTCACCGGAGTTTCCATATTACAGACGGGAAACTGAAAATCATATTCAACTATTCAGAGGACCACACTGCAGACAGGAGAAGCAAAGGCAGGATGAGACAATAATGGCAGAGGGGTCAGGAGCTAGAACTGAAATGGATGAACAAACTACTGCATAGAGCAGGTCAAGACCTATACTACATTTTTACTAATACCAGGCATTGTACATACCACTTTTTCAAATCTGACAAAAAAAACCTATGAGATCTTGAAATGGAATAATTTAAAATGGAATAAGAGATTTCATTTTAAAATGGAATATTCTAGTAAATCCATACACATCTACTAAACCGAGGGCCAGCTCACAAATTACCCTCTGAATGACTAAAAGCATGGAACAAATTCCTCCCCTCCCTGTTGGGGGGGGGGGGGGGGAGGAGAAGCCTCACAACCAATCCTAACTGCTGCCTATCTTAGCCTCCAGTAGAAAGCAACCTATTGCTTCTTCCAGCAAGGATCATCAGGAACTTGTTCTTAATCCCCTGTTCAGCACCCTATTTATACCTGCTTTACAGAGGGATTATCTATTCCACTGACAGATATACTCAAATCGGAAGCAGGAAACTGTAGTTTTGGAAGCAGACTGGGTGTCCTGAAGTTCACAGAGTCAACCGCTTAAAGATAAAATGGCTATAGGAAGTATCTGAGGAGGTGAAGGGACTTGGTTATTCTACACTCAGGGACTCACTTGTGGAGAATTTGGAGACCAATGTTAAACTGGGAGGTCTTAGCCATAATCTCGCCAAGATGAAAGGATGCCAAGAATAAAGGATCTGAAGTTACCTGAGGGAAAGAAGGCTACACCCTGGCTGCAATAGAACTTTCATACATCCCATTTGCAGCCTGATCAATCTAGCAGTTTCCACTCATGAGCTGATCTGAGAGAGCCTCATTACCTGCCTTAAAGTTGCAGCCAAGCACTTAGCTTTTAAAAATGGGATTTCAGGAATATCTGACTGATCATTTCTCTCCTCATTTATTTCAGTTGCCCTGAACCAATTCAACCTGTGAAGCTGAAACAGGGAAAATAAGTTGGAACGTATTTGCAGAGCACCTGCCACACTCTGCGCAACTCTTGACTTTCTGTACCATATTTCACAAAAATCCCTACTGCTTCCCATCCCAGGGGATGACCTATACCTACTCTGCCTTGAGCATGTCCCTCTCCAATGCCAGGGAAGGAAACAATTTCTAGAGGAAGCCAATGGAGCAGTACCAAAGAATCCTTCCCAAAGAAGGCATGGAGTTTGTTGTACACTTATAGCAAGACCTTTGCCTCAGCACAGTGAGCTAAAATCAGGTTCTTCTACCATGCCTCCAGACTACAAGCCCAATAAATAAAAATAAAAAAACTAAGATGCTCAGGAAACAAAATTCTCCCTCCTTCTGTAGTGTCTGTGATGAGCAGAACTGGGACATGCAAGATATTATGTGCCAGGTCATGCTGTGTGTGTGAGATGCAAGGACCCTTGATGTCCATGTTTACAGTGACATCTGAGACATGTCAAGCAGGCCCATAGCTACGGTGGGGCCTCCCAGGGCCCGGCCCCTGACTTCCTCCCAAGACCCCACAACTTTTGGGGAGAAGCAGGGGGAGGCTGCACATGCCTGCACTCCAAGCCATGCACCCCCTGCTTCTCCCCCAAAGCATTTAAACTTTAAATGCTTTGAGGGAGAAGCGGGGGACCCTTTAAATGCTTTGGGGGAGAAGCAGGGACTATGTGTGAATTTCAGTGCCCCCTGACTTTTTAAAAGGGCCTGATTTCAAGATCACAGTCCTAGTTATCCTACTAGAATATTAGATGAAGGAGGGAGGGCAGAAATTCTGTCTTGTTTGTTTCAATAAACATACAAATATGAAAAGTGCATTTGCCATCCCATCTGCAGTTAAATTTTAAATATTCTAACAAAGCTTTGATACAGGTCTAGCTACACAAAACATCCATTCAGACTTGAAGCCACCAAAAGCCAGAAAAAGGAGAAAGAGACCACTTAAATTACAGACAGGATTTTGAGCTACCAACCCGTCAACAACTAGTACAAACATCACTAGACTGCACATCTAAACAATCACGTTTTCAGAAGAAGTTCACCATCATGGTCCCTGAGCAGCATATATAAAGAAAATCACAGACTCATACTCTATTGTCTCTATCGACACAGTTTCACCCCAACACATAGGCAGCCATGGCTTGTGCAGCTCATGCACAAAAACAGTATGAACTAGGTTCTACAAATACAGCCATAGTGACTCCTGTGATCACGGCAATACTTTGCAGAGCCTGCTTCTGCTTCTGTTTGCATCCATCCAGTTCCTACTTATAATTCCTTTTGAAATCGCTGGTATGAACAAAGTTTAGAAGTTGCAGCTGATCATAAACAGGGGAAACTGGCAATATGAACTGGACCTCAGTGGTCACCCGAAATGCTTTATCACTTACTACCTTCCGTTCCATCAGGCGGAATAAAGATTTCTCCCTTGGCCATTCAAATCTTCCACAGCCTGGCTTTTCTACAAAAAGCTCCACAGCAAGTTCACATACCTGCTCCAGACAAAGCCCAGTGTGGATGCCACACTTGTCAGGCTGCTGGAGCTTTTATTTATTTTCTGTAAAATTTTGCTTTATTGAGGCACAATCCTTTAATGATGGGTATGCCTCATTAGCTCTGCCATGACAATAACTAGAACCCCTGCAAATACAAAATGGTGTGATGCAAGTGGGGAGGGGGGGGAGTCTATTACTTTGCAGTTAGAGGGATACTCTCAGGGCAGGTCCTATGAGAAACAACTTTCCTCAACCTTCTCATCACGTACACCAACTCAGTCTCAGCTTCTTATTTGTGTAAAAGTTATGATGATGAAGTTAGTCAGGACTGGGAGTCACGTGCAGAAGTTCCTGACGGACAAGTTTCAATTTGTAACAGAAACTCATTACCATCACACCACAATAGCTGGACTAGTATTCACCCTGACTTGCATGGAGCTCAGGTGATTCTTAGAATTAAAACCATTAGAAACAAAGACTTTCCCTTCTAAATCAGTTTCACTGTCAGCACAAAAGTAAAAGCTGATCAGCTGGTCTATCACGGCGGGGAGGAGGTGCAAGAGATGTTGGGGTGGAGAACAATCCCTGTTTATATCAAAAATAATTCCATGCCATCAAGTCGCAACTGACTCAAAGCGACCCCAAGACCATGGTTTTTTCAAGAGATGAGTAGAGGGATGTCTGCTTATACAAAGTAAGGTGTCTAGAAACATATTTACTCTTCTCTTGGTAGAAATTGAGATAGTATAGGGAGCTATGTAAGAATGCGGCTCTACAATCTCCTACGATTTCTTTTCACCCCAGATCAGTGGAATCCAGTTCCTCTCTTATGTCTAAACCCTTGCCAATACACTTTCAACCAGAGATAAGGGCACAGGATTTGCCACGTCTGATATGGTCTCCAATGCTAAATTCTGCATCTGATACCAAATTCTGTGTTCACATAGTATGTCCATGGACATACAGCCCTGGGCACAGGGATCCAGTACACGAAGGTAAATAGTCCCTTTAGTGCGTCTTTTCTTCTAGCACCCTAGCACACAAGTTCAAACACTCATGATGTTCTGAAGAGCAATAGGTCCCCCCACACCCAGTACAACATGGGACATGGGACCTGCTTGCCCAGGGTACATTCTCCCATCACTGGGCAACAAGTATGAATAGAACAGCCACATAGGACTGGAGGTGTGTGTGTGGGGGGGGGTGAAATCTCTACCATCAGAACATAGATTACAGCTTAAATTAACTGGCAGCACACCAGAAAACTTTCTGCTGCATTATGGATCTGGAGGAGAGGGGGAGATGTTAGTTCCTTAAGAAGACATGCCAGTATTCAGGTCTATTGATTTGACTACCAGCTTTGAGATTTGGAGAGGAGTTTGGATGCAGTGTGTAGGAACAAGTGTAGAAAAATCTTAACACTAATGCCACATGGTTTCCAGTTTGATTTGGAAAAAAACAGATTGCCCCAGATCTGCTGGGCAGGGCCAAGCCTGTTCATAGCAAAAAGTCAAAGTGGCACAATATGGTGGATGGGACTGGCAGTGATGTAAACATAAGAACGTAAGAGAACATAAGAGAAGCCAATGTTGGATCAGGCCAGTGGCCCATCCAGTCCAACACTCTGTCACACTGTGGCCAAAAATACCAGGTGCCATCAGGAGGTCCAGCAGTGGGGCCAGGCAGTGCAAGGGCCCCTTCTTATTCACTATTATTGCTGCACCTCTGCACTACTAGACTGCAGCCCTTTATTCCAGCAGGGTGGCAGATGGGTGGGAAAGATCCACCCAGATGCTCACCAGGTTACAATATTCACACACACACACTCCCCAGAGGAATGACATTAAACCACAGGAAGCACATACGAAGGGTGAGAGGAAAAATACAAAATCAGTTTCATGCAGCTTGAAACTTAAACCTTTATCTAAAATTGAAAAGAAAAAATCATTTTGAGGATGGTCTCTAAATGATCAGCTACCTACCACTGGAAATCCACACTGCTATACTCTAAACAGGGGTTAGCAAAATGCTGGTAAATGAAGCTGGACAATGAGTGGTGGTAAAAAGCAGCAGTTTCATCAACCTCAGCTGGCCACAGTCAAACCCAATCACCAGGAGACTAGCAGCTGGAGCAAGGCAGTGGCACCCTGGCAGCCACTGATGTAATCACCTTTCTCTCCGGCCACATGAGTATGTGTTTTTCCTCAGCAGCCACACTTAAATGTTCACATATCAGTGTAGCCAGCATATAGCATGACCTTAGCCCCTGTAGGAAAGACCTCTTTCTCTTCCCTTGTTACCTGTTCAGAAATTTAAGGAGCAAATTTCCAGCCTGCAGTCCCAGAGTCTCGAACCCTTTCAGATCCCTTCTGAGTGTTAACACCTTAACTCAAGGCACTAACAGAGTAGTCTTCCTTGGTTTGTTGCAGTTGCTGTGTGCAGAAGACACTCCAGCAATCTCTCCAATGAGGCCCACAAAGCTGGGGCAGCCATCACCATAACCACAATCTCAGAAAGGATCCTACCTATGTACAAGGCTGTCCAAGAACATGACAGGACTCTGTTAGAAAAAGCTGTTGAAAGAAATGATCTCTTTAAGTGCAATGGGGAGATATTTGTCTCTGATTTACCCTTGGCTTTTTGCTCTGGTTCAGGTAGGAGCGGCGTGGGATGGCTGGCAGATCTGAGAGCATGGCACGCCCCAGCGGGCAAAGCGCGCAGTGCGGAGGAATGCGAGAGTCAGTTTGGAGTGCTCCCCATTTATCAAACTCATGCAGCCCGCCAGCAGAGCGAGTCTTTCTATCATTACACCTCTCAAAATCCGATTCATACCACTAATCCTGCCTTCATTCCCCCAGATTAATAACATCTCTTTCAACCTTCACAGTGTGATAAATAGACAAAGAGAGAACAAAAGGAGAAACAGAAGTGAGGGAGAGAGCCAGAGCAACTCCAGATAATAAAGAGAACCAAGAAAGGGGAAAGGAGAAAAAAAAAGAAGAAAGAAAGAAGAAAAGAAAAGAAAAGATAGCTGACCTGACTCTGCCATTTACCTTAACAGTACCTCAACAAGAGCCAGCTTGGCAGAGCTTTAGAGAATGTAAAACATTGTTCAAAAGAGAAGGCTCGTTAGCAGCTCCTGCCAGCTGCATGTTTGGTTGGAATCCTTTTCACTCCCAGCATTGCTTTAGGTCATAAGTGATAACAAGTTCATTGGTTTCTCCTGCAGCTTCCCAATCTGCTCCTTTTAAATGGAAGTTTCCAGTGTATGCTTGCTTTTTCTTCTGCACAACTGGCCATCTATGGCCTTGCAGTAGCCTAGCAAAAGATGCTATAGGTCAGGGTGGAGATGCAGTGGAAGCCTAGAACTAGAGTGGTGGGGGGGTGCTGCTGTTTTGGTTTGAGTCTCTCTGGTGGCAGCAGATCAGATTAGCAGAGGGTGCTGAGGGTCAGCATACACACAGGTATTGGCAGAGGAGAGGCAACCTGCACGGAGCTCAGCTAGCTCCATCCAGAATTATTAAAGCCCTTTAATTCACAACCACTATTACCTTCCTCCCTCTTAGCTCTGTCAGGTGGGCAAGACTGACAACATGTTGAAAAGCCAGTTCTTCCAAGCAGCAGATCTACACAGAAACTACCTAAATTTTGTCCTGGATTCCAATATAGATGATTAAGAGAGCATCTTAATGAAATGCTAAACGAAGTACCAACTCTGTGGAGGCTCAGGACGAGACAGGCTGTCCCAGCAGTCCAACTGTGTTATATTATATGCTACAAACTGAATACTCTAGCCACTTGAGCCATAGTGGCTCCTAGTCCCCTTAGAGCAGCAAACATGTTTCAGAACATGCAGTGGGTACTGTTTGGTGAAGCTGCAAAAGCTACAGGAGAGCTGAACCCAGTTTGCAAAGATCAAGAGGTAGGGCTCCAGCATCCTACAGTTTGTAGGATCCAAGACATGGACAGTCTCTCTGATTTAATACTGCATGGCTTACACAAGGCACACACAAGAGAGCAACAGAGCAAATGCCACAGATGGGGGTGGGGTGAGGAGAGAGAGAGCGCCAAATGAGAAGCGAGTGACATAGCTTGTGTGAAGCTTCATATGCCTCAATACCCAAAGAGACAGTTAGGTTCTATCCAGCTGAGGTCCTGAGGATCTGGTACCTATTGGGTATGAAGTCTACACAGGCCATCTTTTGAAAGCAACTGCTTGTCTTTGCTGGATTCTTATTCCTTTTTATAAGACTTAACCTAGTAATTGTGAGTCAGAGAATGCCCAAATATATTATGATGACTAGAATGGGAAGATGAGCTCATATCCCCACTCTGTCATGAGTTGCCTTGGCTATCACCTCTAAGCTAGTTTTCTTTTCTTCAAATGCACAGGCAAGAGAATAATAGACTGCATTTAAAATTAGTGTAAGAATAAATTAAAGATTGTAAAGCACCACACATGTTCAGTGAGGTATACAAATAGAATTACCATTAAGCTCTTCGTTTCTTCTTCTTGCCCCCTATTAACTAAAATATTCAGTGATTTTATCCTTCTTTCTGAGGAGCCCAAACTATTTTTTCCTTATGCAAGAGGCTGCAAACCACTGACATTGACTAGAGTACTCTAGGCAGTAAACTATAATGTTATATGCCTGCTCTAAAGCATCTGGAACTGGACATTGTTAGACGCAATATAGCTATAATGCTGGACTAGATGGACCATTGGTCTGACCCCCAAAAGATTGTTCTTATATTATGCGCTGCTGCACTGATATTTTAATAATCTTTCATATCTCATCCCATTAACCACCCTGCCCCAGCTTAAATCCATCAGCAAACCCCCAAGAAACCTTGCTACAATCCTGTGCCTAGCCTCCTTCAGTTTGCAAGGACCTTGGATATAGATTGCTTCATGCACCATATGATTCCAAGCTAACACAGCATGTACCAAATCATATCTACTATGGCTGGATTTTAATACCTTGTTAAATGCTGAGGCAGGATGCTGCCCCTTTTCTGATACTGCCGCTTCCAAAAATCCCCCACAGCCCAAGAGAAGGCTATGGTGGCTTTTTAAAAAACTGTTCTATATTACTTCAAGCTTTGAAGTACAGAGAATAGCAACACTCTCATGCAGGTTGAATTTTTTTTAATGCTGCCTTTATCAGAATAAATCTTTTCCTCCTCTGTATCACTGGAGATAGATAATCAAGTCAAAAAGAAAGTCTCTTCTAACAATAGATTTCTTTTTGCTTCTGAACTTCAAATAGGAAACTCTTATCTCCAGCCACAGTTGACCAAGAGAAGAAAAGAACAGAACACACAGACACACTCACCGAATCTTCCATTTACTCCAAAGGCCACGCTAACTCCACGTATCCTCACCACCTCCCCCCTTCTTCACAGAGAGAGGCATTCAGAACATTTTTATAGAACATATTTACTCACTAGAAATACTTCTTAAACAGAAATGCTCTTTTCACTTAGAAGAGGAACTTTGGTCACTAAACCAATATCTCACCAGGTAAGTGTGGCTGCTGCAGGCATAAGAGATTTTCAAAGACAACATCCGATACGTGCAGACCAGCACTGCGAGCTTTCCAAAAGCTCTAAGTATCCTGCTTTTGGAGGTCTCTGCCCATTTTAAAGCTCTCCCTTACCACATATACCTACCACAAATAATTCTAGCCTGCAACTCTCTTAGAAAGAGGGTGGTAGGTTTTAGATTCCACAGGATTGCAAATTAAGATAAACTGATCAAATGTCAGAGATAACGCTTCAGCTAATCATCATTCATGGCACCAAAACCCAATGGCAATCCACTTCTAACATAGAAAACAAGCCCAATAATCAGCTGCTTGCTAGCATACCGCCCTCTACTATCACTCTGCCAACACCAGCCAGTCAAAACAAGTGCAAAAGGTACTATACCTGTTTTTAAAGTCAACATAAAATGCCTGTGTACTGTTCCTAGCCCAGGGATAATATACCCTAAAAAAAAGTACTAGTGTTTTGTTAAAGTTTTATTCTAAAAATGAATGATTGGTCTAAAGTGCACAAAACTCATTGCCTTCCTCTGAGTCATCTCCAATGGAACAGGCTATCATCTCTGAAGCCTCCCTCTCTCACTGAATTACATGGGATGATCCATCACACAAGGTACCCTCACTTCAAGCTGCCTGATGACAGATGTTCTACCACCAGAGCACGGGGATTGGCTGAGCACCCAGACAAATGTTTTATAATTCCTTTTTCCTCTCTTCCTTTGCCAATGTCTCCCACGAGAGGTGTGATGATGGACGGTGACATAACTGACTGTTCCCAATCAAGGTAATGTAAGTAATGACAGCTGACGTGATTCCTGGAACGTGTTTGCCGCTGTCAGCCTATCTGCTGTGCCTACTATAGTAGAACCATGGCTGTGCTTAGAAACGGTGGGGGAGCAAGTGAGCCTCAACACAGACCTTGAGAAGAATTAGCAAGACTACCCTAAAGGTACTGACAGCTCTTGATGAAAACCTGAATCAAAAGTACCCTGGTGACCTCATTATAATGTAAACTGTTCTTCCAATGAAAAGCCCTCAAAATCCTAAATTGTCATCAGGTTTCAGCAGCAGCCAGAACTGCTGTTCACTCCAAGCTCAGGTAAATATGTGAAAAACACATGTATGTGCAATGATTAACTGAAGCTACCAAACAATAGTCTACAAAATTTGTCCAGCCTTAAAAGACTGCAAGAAGAACAAATCAGTCAATCCTAAAAGAAATCTACCCTGACTGTTCCCTGGAAGGCCAGATAATGAAACTGAAGCTCAAATACTTTGGCCACCAAATGAGAAGGGAGCACTCACTGGAGAAGACCCTAATGCTGGGAAAGATTGAAGGTCAAAGAAGACGGGGACGGCAAAGGATGAGATGGTTAGACAGTGTCATAGATGCAACGAACATGAAGTTGAGCACACTTCAGAGGATGGCGGAAGACCGGAAGGCCTGGCGGGAGCTGGTCCATGGGGTCGCGAAGAGTCGGACTCGACTGTGCGACTGAACAACAACAAAAAGACTGCCATTATTTGTAGTGCCTCACAACAACATTACCACTAACCCTTCCTTTTCAGTGGCACATGCAGTGGATTTAAGAGAGAGGAAAAGTCAGTCCCACCAGGCTGGGAGATGATCAGAAGCAGTGACAACCTTTCGTCTTCCCTCTTCAATCCCATTCAAGTACAGAGGAGTGTGGCTGACCATTTACTTTGTGTCAGGCAGTCCAAATGAACAAAAGCAGAGCAAGACAGACACATATTGTTTCTCACTGGTTTCCCCTTCTGCGCACTGGGACCAGGGGGAGTTTTCCCCCAGCTGCTGCAATATCCAAACGCAGGGTGTTCAGGCGGCCTTCCGTGCTCTCCGCCTCCTGCATCCACGCCAGGAGCGATATCGCAGATCTCGGGATTCAGCCCCACACGGTACAATTCAGCCAGGACTTGGTCCGGCCAATTCCGGATCTTGACAGCGTGGAGTTTAAACTCGGATGAATATTCTCTCACCGAGTGCTTCCCCTGTTTCAGGGTGTGAAGGAATGCCCTGGCCTTTGGGCCGGCATTCTGATCCTCGAACTGGGCATGCAACGCCCACATAAAAGCATCCACAATAACCAACTCCGGACCCCGTGCGTTGTGGAGGCCCACGTACCACGTTCCTGCAGCTCCACGCAACCGAGTCGTAATCACATCTACACGACTGCTGTCATCTGGGAACAGGTGGCCCCACTTCTCCACAAATTTCATTACCCTGACTACAAAGTAAGACAAATCCTCCGGGTCTCTGGCAAACGTCGCCTCAATCAGGTCTTTGGGACGGTGGAGGACCGGGCCCCTGGGGCTACCCGGCCGGGCCCCTGGTGCGGGGGCACCCCCATCAGGGCCGGGCCCCAGAGCCCCCGGGGTGCTGGCTGGCCTGGTACCAGAGGTGCTGGTGGACCCTGAGGTGGTACCAGAGGGGGGTGGCGGTAGCAGCTGCTGAGCTTCCCGCTCTGCTCGCAGCGCCCAGATCACCATATCCGGGATGGCCAGGATCACCTCCTTGCACCATTTGGTGCTGAGCCTGTTCCACCACTACAATCCGCTCGGCCAGACCGAGCACATCCTCCTCTGGAGACCGACGTCCGCTGCGCTCTTTTGTGTGGCCTGTCACCCATGCTCAGGTCGCAGCTTCCGACGTCGCCCCATATGGTAGGAAGCTGGATTCAGGCAGCAGACCGGTGTCAAACCGGCTGTCTCTCCAGGGACCCTTGGTAAGGACATACGTTTCCTCCATCGAGTCTGGGCTAAACTGGCCCCACCACAACGCCCTGGGTTGGTACAGCTGACCTCCCGGCTGCCTTGGCCCCCTCGGTGTCAAGAAGATGTGGGCTGATGCCATCTTTGGGATGGTCCCAATGCCCACGGTCGTTGGAGGGGAAGTCTGGGGTGGGATAGTCGTCACCGGTACCTCGGACTGGGTAGTAGGGGTCTCTCCCCCGGTCGTCATGGGTATGGTTCTGTCCCCTTCCTCATTCATCTCGACGTCAGAGAGGCAAACAATGATAGGATTTCTAACAGAATGTCAGGACCCACAGCCAAACAATGGAGCACACGCTTCCAAGAAAGGTTTTGCTTTATTGTCAGTACTATGGTTGCAATAACATGGTCACTGTTAGGAATGACGAGCATGGAACGAGCATATAGTGATATAGAAGATTCAAGAGGTCCCCCCACACACCTGTGGGCCAATTGGCCCGTTTCCCGTGGGCGGGAAAGAATAACTGATGGTCGAGGCTGAGAAACGAAACTAATCCCACGGTTAATTAATGTGGAGACACTACGCAGACAGGAGGACAAGACAGGAGTACAAAGTCAGCGATAACGATGAGAGAATCAGGAGAGGGAAGGAATGTGGCACCAGCTTGTACGGAGGTCAGGCAGGCGAGCACCAGACCAATAAACCATATGGCAGCCTAGCTGAGAAGGAAAAAGATCTTGAGGTCACAGAGCATAGCTCAATGAACATGTCAGCTTAGTGTGCTGCAGCAGTGAAAAATGCAAACTCTATGTTAGGGATTATTAAGAAAGGGATTGAACAAGAAACAGCCGATATTATAATGCCCTGTATAGATCGATGGTAGTCTTCTTTGGACTACTGCGTACAGTTCTGATCACCGTATCTCAAGCACAGAGCTGGCAAAAGTATAGAAAAAGACAACAAATATGATTAGGGGGTTGAAGTACCTTCCCTATGAGGAAAGGCTGAACAGTCTGGAACTTTTCAGTGTTGAAAAGAAATGACTAAGGGGGACATGATAACAGTTTATAAAATTATGTATGGGGTCGAGAGAATTGACAAAGGAGATTTTTCTCTCCTTCTCCCCAAATTCTACAACCCCAGGGTATTCAATGAAGCTGATGGGCAGTTGATTCAAGACAGAGAAGAGGAGAAGACAGAGAAGAGGAAATACTTCTTTACATATACAGTGATTAAAATGTGCAATTCATTGCCAGAGGATGTAGTTACAGCACAGACATATGTTGTTGTTGTTGTTGTTGTTATCACCATCATCATCTATATGCTGTGGCTAATAGCCACTGATGGACCTGGGCTCTATATGGTTATCCAATCCCCTCTTGAAGCTGTCTATGCCTGTAGCCGCCACTATTTCCTGCGGCAGTGAATTCCACATGTTAATTACGCTTTGGGTGAAGAAGTATTTCTTTTTATCAGTTCTAAGCCTACTGCTCATTAATTTCATTGACTCCTGACAAGTTCTTGTATTGTGAGAAAAAGAGAGAAGTACTTCTTCCTCTGCCTTCTCGATCCCAAGCATAAGTTTGTAAATCTCTATCATGTCACCCCTCAATCATCATTTCTCCAAGCTAAAAAGTCCTAACCACTTTAACCTTTCTTCATAGGGAAGGTGTTCCATCCCCTTAATCTCTTTAGTTGCCCTTTTCTGTGCCTTTTCCAATGCTATAACATGTTTTTGAGGTGTGGTGACCAGAACTGTATACAATATTCCAAAGCAGGCTGCACCATAGATTATACAAGGGCATTATGATACTGGCTGATTTGTTTTCAATCCCCTTCCTAATAATCCCCAGCATAGCATTTGCCTTTTTTATTGCTGTTGCACACTGAATCAACATCTTCAGTGAGTTATCTACCACTCGCTGACATGGGGATCCAGGGGCTTGCCTTGCAATTGCTTGCTTCCTTTCTCCAGGTTTGGGGACATAGGGTGGCACTGGGGGACCAGCAGTCCACGAGACACCCGCTGGAGTGTGGTGTGCCTCAAGAGGCAGTGCTGTCCCCGATGTTATTTAACATCTACATGCGCCCCTTGCTCAGTTCGCCTGGAGATATGGGCTGCGGTGCCACCAGTATGCTGATGACACCCAGTTCTATCTGATGTTGGGTGGCCAGTCAGTCTCCAGACCGGAAGATCTGGACCGGGCACTGCAAGCCGTGGCTGGTTGGCTCAGGCTGCGCCGGCTGAAGCTGAACCAGGTGAAGATGGAGGTCCTGTGCCTGAGTTGGGGCGGTTCGGGGGTAGGGATTCCACTCCCGGCCTTTGGTGGGGCACCACTGGTGCCAGCACTGGAGGTTAGGAGTCTGGGAGTGCTCCTTAACAATGGAGGCCCAGGTAGTAGCCACTGCTAAGTTGGCCTTTTACCATCTTCTGTTGATTCGGCAGTTGGTTCCCTTCCTCGGCTGCGATAACCTGGCTACAGTGATCCATGCAATGGTTACCTCGAGACAAGACTACTGTAATGCTCTTTACATGGGGCTGCCCTTGTAACAAATACAGAAGTTGCAGCTAGTGCAGAATGCCATGGCCAGGCTTCTGATGGGCCTTCCTAAATGTGAGCACATCCAGCCTGCGCTGAAGGCACTGCACTGGCTGCCAATAGCATACCGAATCCTGCAAAACGGAGCTCTTCCACGAGGCTTTCAATTAGGAGCCACCACACCACTACCACCAACACCGGTGGGTATGGGTTGGCCCTGGCCTGGAGACTGAGTCACACCATCACATGATGCCAAAAGATCACTGACTTGGAAAGAATTGCTTGTACATTACCTGGTATGCCATCTTAATTCTTGAAAGACGATTACTATCACTAGCACTTTCATTATTTGATTGTTAAATTTTTAAAATGTTTTAACTTTTGTATATGGTTTTATGGTACTGGGTACCGACAAATGTAAGCCACCCTGAGCCTGTTCGAGGGGAGGGCGGGGTATAAATGGAATAAATAAATAAAATTAATTAATTAATTAATTAATGAACAAGTGAAAAAGCACCAGACCTAGTACCAAGCCTTGCGGTACCCCACTGCTTACCACCTTCCATTGTGAAAACTGCCCTCTTATACTCACTCTCTGTTTCCTGTTAATTAACCAGTTTTTAATCCACAAGAGGACTTGTCCCCTTATCCCATGACTACTGAGTTTACTTAGGAGCTTTTGATAAGGAACTTGATCAAAAGCTTTCTGGAAATCTAGGTAAACAACATCCACTGGGTCACCCTTGGCCACATGTTTGTTCATCCCTTCAAAGAACTCTAACGGGATAGCGAGACAAAATTTTCCCTTACAGAATCCATGCTGATTCTTCCTCAATAGCTTTTGTTCATCAATGTGCCTACTAATGCTTTCTTTGATAACGGATTCCACCAACTTACTTGGTATTGATAGTAGACTGACCAGCCTGTAATTTCCCAAATCTCCTCTGGAACCTTTTTTAAAGATGGTGGTTACATTAGTTACCTTCCAGTCCTACCTGGTTGGTTTTCTGCTTCTAATGTATTTGAAGAAATTTTTATTATTGGTCTTTATGTTTTTTGCAATATGTTATATATAGGTTAGACAGATTCAGTGGAGGAGAGGTCTATCAGTGGTTACTAGCTATGGTGACTAAAGGAAACCTCCACGTTGAAAGGCAGTTAACCTCTGAAATCCCAGTGCCAGGAGGCAACATCAGGGGAAGGACTCAGCCTGTATGCCCTGTTGTTGGCCCTCCTGAGGAACTGGTTGGCCACTGTGTGAGACAGGATGCTGGACTAGATAGACCATTGGTCTGATCCAGCAGGGCTCTTCTTATGTTCTTATGAATCTCAAATGCAAATTCACATTTCACATCTTATCCCAAAAATGCTTCTAAAGGAAGGAAGGTCCATACAAAGGTGTTCATAAAAATGTAATGTATGATTTTGTACATCTTTTCTACTCTAGGATGCCCTGCAAACCTTTTATGATAACACATTTTACTTTAATTTAAAAACAGAAACAAAAATAAGAAAATGAACATGAAAAGTATTTGAGAGAGTCACTGAGTCATCTAGCCAGTTTGGTGTAGTGGTTAAATGCATGGACTCTAATCTGGGAGAACCAGGTTTTTCCCCACTTCTCCACTTGCAGTTGCTGGATGACCTTGGGCAAGCCATAGTTCTGTCAGAGCTGTTCTTGAAAGAGCAGTTTCTGTCAGAGCTCTCTCAGCCTCAGGGTGTCTGTTGTGAGGAGGGGAAGGGAAAGGAGTTTGTAAGCCGCTCTGAGACTCTGAGTGAAGGGCAGGGTATAAATCCAATCTCTTCTCTTCTTCTACTACTAAAGCTGACTCTGCGTCTCTAGTGGTTCATAGGAAGGTGCCTGAGCTGTAATCCAGTAGGTAAGCAAAACTATTGATTTGAATTGGTCAGTGAATGAGCACAGAGGAATCAAAGTTGTTGACTGATCCTCTGGACTCAGCAAGCCAGGAAAATGTTAGTTAGGGCCAAATCCCACAGCCACATTAATTTTAAAATGCTGCCACCCATACTGTGCCATGCACCACAGTGCTTCTTAGTGCTTGGCATGAGTGGAGCTAGCAAAGTAGCCGGTGGAGGAATGCTTAGGCCTTCAGAAGAGATGCTAGCCCGTTTCACACAGTCACAGTCTACAGAATTCTAATTTGGCAAAATTTATTATAATCACTGCTGGAACATGGCAGTTGTGGATTCTTCTTCACATGTCATGTAATAGCAGCAACATGAAATCTAGTGCAATTTTAAAAGCATTTTAAAGTTCATTTTAAAAGCAACAAACTGACAGTACTCATGGTAATGGATGAAAACTGTGCACATAACACTGTGGCTAAAGGCTCAACAAAGCAAAAGGAAATAGATGTCAAGGTTTCAACAGTAAGAAAGTAAAGCTCCTCTGCTCTCTATCCTTTGTGCTTCTTGACAAATGACCCCCACACCTGCCCCACCTTTCTAACCCCCAGCCACCTCATTCCTGCAAAAAGCTTCTGAATTCTCCAAAAAGACACACCAAGTACTATGATCAGAATGCATCATAAACATTAAGTGCAAGATTTGAATAAAATAAAGTTTAGATTTTCTTAGGGTAGGAAGAGAGCAGGACAACACAGAGAATACATTTAGCTTAGTTTGGTTTTTCAACAGGAGTAAGTGGTGAAGTGAAAATCACCAGTTCTCATTCTCTGACTGAGTTCAGCCATGTCATGCATCTGCCCTGCTTCTTCATACCAAGTTTAATAAGAAAGCCATGAGGGTTAGTATCTGTAAACTTCCTAAAGAAAAGAGATAAGAGAACCTTTAAAATACAGAAACAGGCAATGGGGGATTCAGTCCCAGTCTGTCTTTTACTTACCCCCACTCAGAAGAAAAGGCAATGATCCATTATTTCATTTCTGCGAGTGGGAGCTAATGGAAAATTGATGTGGGAGCATTGCACGTATATAGTTTTTAAAAGCAGCCAATGAGATGGTATGGTTTTCTACCAGAAGATGATGTTCTGATACAAAACAGCAAAAATGCAAGCATTTAGATCAGTATTTCAAAGTAGGTAACAAAGAACATTCTGAATGGAGCTTAATTTCTGGAGCAATCACAGAGCAAGCGGAGCAGCTCTATTACTAACGGAATCTCAGAATTTACAAGAAGGGAAGACCTAAGAAAATAAACCTCACTGCCCACAGCATCTAAGGAAGAACCCTTACCACTGTGTAAAGCGTTCATAATGGCTCAAAAAGCCCCAATGGAACGTGCCATCATTTACCTCTTTTGCTATTGCTCAGCAGAGCTAATAAATCTTGCATGAGCTGAGCAGATTGTAATTTTCTAATATGAAAAGGCATTTGGATTGAAAGAGGGAAGAAAGATAAAAGTGATTGAATCCCCAACAGCCCAGGGTCAGTGACAAGAAACATCCTAAGAAAGATCCCTCAAGAAGCATGGCTCCCTCCCTCCCTGCAAACCACGCATACTTCCAGTAGCCCAAAGTTCTGTCATAACCCCCTTATTGACAGTACCATTGCTTTAAATAGTTACACCAGTTATCATTTTTCTTCTTTGATCAATCTGAATTTTCAGGGCAATTTCCCTCTTAATCAATTACTGCCATCAGCAGCCCCTCAGTTTCCTCGGCCAGGCGGTTATACTCCTGGTGCTGACAGCACACGCACAGGCAATGAAGCTGAGGGGCAGCGCCAGCTCAGGCAAGTTCATCTTCTGCCTGCTGCACGGCTGGGAAAGTGTGAAGGCCACTTCAAGGAACACCTGATGAAAAGAAATGAACAAATGTAGGTAGGAGCATTACAGAAGAAATGTCGTACATGGAAAGCTCAACTAGGGCACAAGTAAAACACAAAGACTGGGACCCTATTGAAGAAGCATCCAGCAGAAAAACAAACCAATTAATGCAGCCAAATTGATTGTACGCCACAAAGGCTACACATGCTGAAACACTGCTTAAAGCCCAGCAACAGAAATACACAGCCAGGTTTACTGATTTATAAGTAGTTGGCGGCAGGCTATCCCACACTGTTTCCATGGAAAGAGCAAGAGTCCACTAGCACCTTAAAGACAAATAAAATTAGTTAAATTATTAAGGTGCTACTGGACTCTTGCTCTTTTCTACTGCTACAGACAGACTAACATGGCTACCCATCTTGATCTGTTTCCAAGGAATTCAGGATAGTATACATGGTTCTCTCTCCTCTCTTGTTATTGTCACAGCAATCTCTTAAGGTCAGGCTAAGGGAATGACTGATCCAAGCTCTTCAAATTAACTTAAAAGGCAAAGTGGAGATTTTTACCCAAGTTTTCCCAGTCCTAATCTAGCACTTTAAACACTGTACCACACTGAATTTAAGAAGAACCCTGATGGATCAGACCCGTGGTCCATCCAGTCCAGCAGCCTGTCTCACACAGCAGCCAACCAGTAACAGTGGAAGGTAAACAACAGGACACAAAGACTGAGGCCTTCCTTCAATGTTGACTCTTGGCACTGGTGTTCAGGAGTTTTCTACCCCTGAACATGCTGGTTCCCTTGAGCCACCATAGCTAGTGGCCCTGATGGGCCTATTCTCATTAATTTGTCTAATCCCGTTAAAACTATCTATTATGGCTATCACTACATCCTCTACATCACTACATTCTTTTGGTGTACTGGTTAAGTGCACGGACTCTAATCTGGGAGAACCAAGTTTGATTCCCCACTCCTCCACTTGCATCTGCTGGATGACCTTGGGCAAGCCATAGCTCTGGCACCACTGTTCTTGAAAAAGAGCAGTTTCTGTCAAAGCTCTCTTAGCCCCACCTACCTCACAGGGTGTCTGTTGTGGGGAGGGGAAGGGAAAGGAGTTTGTAAGCCACTCTGAGACTCCTTTGGGTAGTGAAGGGTGGGGTATAAATCCAATCTCCTCCTCCTCTTCTTCTCTGGCAGTGAATTCCATATTTTCATGTTGAGTAAAGAAGTACTTCCTTTTCAAGATTTCCTTTATTCTATTGCTCATCAATAAGGCGGCCTTAGCTCTAGGATTTTGGGAGAGGAATAAAAAATTCTACTTATCTACTCTCTGTGCCCCATGTATAAACCTCTATAATGTCCCCTTTTTCCTGAACTGAAAAGTCTCAGTCTCTTTAGCATTTCCTCATAGGAAAGGCACTCCAGCCCTTTAATCATTTTGGTTGCCCTCCTCTGTACCTTTTCCAGTTCTAGAATTCCAGCATACCTCCAAGACCACCTCTCCCCATATGAGCCCCGTAAAGCACTGAGATCCACCAACCAACATCTTTTGGTGGTCCCCGGCCCCAGGGACGTCCAACTTGCCTCGACCAGGTCCAGGGCTCCTGCCTGGTGGAATGAGCTCCTGTGTCAGATCATGGCCCTGCGGGATTTATTACAATTCCACAGGGCCTGCAAGACGGAGCTCTTCCACCGAGCTTTTGGTTGAGGCAGTGGCCGTCCCCTTCCTTCCTTGGGTCTGCCTCCATCTGTAGCCTGGGTCCCGAGATCTTAAATCTTAAAAGATCCTTAAAAGAACTTTAAATCTTAATACCATTGACCACTGAGGTATCTGGTTTTTATTAGAGTTGTATGGTACATGCGAGTTATGTTATATATTTTGTGTTTTAATGTGGTTTTAATTGTATTATATTTTAGACTGCTGGAACCTGCCCTGAACCCATTAAGGGGAGGGCGGGATATAAATCCAAATAAATAAATATAAATAAATTTTAAAAATTATGTCACCTTTCCACCCAGTCAGAGTCCACAAGGCAGTGAACATAAGATTTTTTTTAAATGAGAACAATTAAAAATGCAGTTAAAATTATAATTATAAAATTCAATTAAAAAACACATAAACAAATATCACTAGAAGGAAGGCCAAGAACCGTTATTGGGGATATGCCAGACAAAACAAAAAAGTCTTCACCTGCTGGTGAAAGACACCAATAGAGGGAGACAGACAGACAAAACTCTCTGTGGAGGGAGTTCCAAAGTTTTGGTGTCGTGATGGAGAAGGCCATTTCTCAGGTTGCCACCCATCTTGCCTCCAATGGCAGGAGCAATCAAACCAGGGCCTCCAAGGCTGACTGGAGTGTGTAGGTTAGTTGAAGCCTGAAAAGGACAAGTTAAGGCAGCAGGATTTGCTAAGTGAGCACAATCAGATACCTATTATGGAATTTGGTAGGGATTCATCTGTCTTGCAGGAAAGTAAGAAAGTGTTCATAACATCTGCTGAAACATATATAGATGGAACATCCTTAATATACTGCAAGATTGTTTGTGTTAATGTCACACTTTTCATCTGAGCTGTCTGTGGAAGAGACCTCTTTCTACCTATAAAGCTCCACACTCTTGAAAGACCATATGAAAAGATAGATTACAGACTCCACTTTGCCTTGGCCTTCATTCTTCATTTGTTTCTGTTGAACAGTGCATTCTCTTAACAGAGAATATCTTGTACACTGGGGAACAAGCTATCATTACTTCAAGGAAACCTACACAGCTAGAGTAGTGAAGTGGCTCAGATCTGAACTAATGGCCCCCAGTTCAAATATCACCTCAGCCATGAACTCACAAGGTGTTCTTAGGCAAACCATCACCTTTCAGCCTCAGCGCCACATCTGTAACATGGGGATAATATTTGCCCACCTTTCAAGGTTTTTGTAAGGATTACTGAGACAACATATGAGATGTGTTTTGAACATTTACCTGTTCAGTCAGGGTAATAGTATAATAGTGTGAAGCTGGATACAAGATTTTAAGCATGAGTTCCAAAGCTGATTACGAATAATTCAGTGTCAAGGATGTTATTTCATGGGAACCCACCCACTGTATTCTCCATGGGCCCTAAAAGACTCAACCTTCTCCAGAGAGGAAGCCCACAGAAAAGAATAGATGATCTCTCTTATATATATTTGCCAAATAGTAGTGGCTTCTGGCCTATGGGGTGGCGAGATTGCATGCGCTCCCTCAGCCATTGGCCTGCCGGCTGCCAGTCAAGACTACTGGCATGCCATTGGCCGGGTGTGCTCCTCTTCCCCGCCCACTCCCCTGTCAGGCACTATTCTCTGTCAGAAGCTCGGTGTCTCCCGAGGAACACAGTTCTCTTGCTTAGCTCCTGAGTGTGGGACAAAGGTTTCCTTCAGTGGCTGTTGTGAGGACTCATAGGGTTGCCAGTTCCAGGTAAGGAAGCCAGTTTAAGGAAGCCAGAGTTTGGGGAGGGGAGAGGGGAGGCTTCAGCTGAATAGAATGCCATAGAGACCACCGGCCAAGCATTCTAACTTCTCCCTCAGTGGCTCTTGGTAGGCAACCAAGCTTGGTTCTGCCAGTAAAGAGACAAAGGAACAAAACCCTTTCTACAGCTCTGTGAAAAACTCATTGGGCCCAGTCCTAACTAGGGTTGCCAGCTCCAGGCTTGGAAATTCCTGGAGATTTGGGGTGGTGCCTGGAGAGAGTGGAGTTTGGAGAGAGACCACAGCATTGCCTAACCTTCTGTGTTGAGAAATGCCCTGATAGCTGGAAACATAAAACTTTCTGACTTTTGGCTCACTCAGGTTAAAAAGAAACAACTCTCCAGGTTTTGCTTCCTCCAGGGACCTCAAGTAGGGTTGCCAGCTCCTGGCTGGGAAATAGCTGGAGATTTGGGGGGTGGAGCCTGAGGAGGGTGGGGTTTAAGGAGGGGAGGGACTTCAATGGGGTATATAATGCCACAAAGTCCACCTCCCAAAGCAGTCATTTTCTCCAGGTAAACTAATCTCTGTGGCCTAGAGATCAGTTGTAATAGCGGGAAATCTCCAGTCACTGTCTGGAGGTCAAAGCCACAAATGGACCACAGTGACTAACCAAAGGTTGCACCCCACCAATGTTCACTGTGAAAAAATTGATTCTATTACAGTCCACAAACTTGCTTCTTCTTTTGTTCTTTTATTTTGTGTCATGCAGTGCTGCTGCTGCTTCCAGACAATTGCCATACGACAACGGATCTCCTAGATATATATTCTGTTTCCCCCAGTGCTTCATCAGGTCACTTTTTTATACATGGAGCCAATGCTCTAAGTCTCCTACTCAGAGTTAATCTTGTGTTCCCCTTCGGCATCTGCAGGCTCTCATTACATTGGTGGGGTGCAACCTTTGGTTGGTCACTGTGGTCCATTTGTGGCTTGAGATCCTGGAAGCAAGGCAAGCATCCCCCCTATGCTCGTAGCCCCAAAGGCAGATTTGGAATGACAGAAAGGCAAACATGACAAGACGTCTGACAGGGGCTCCCCAAAGTAAACCCACAACAGCTTGGCGGGCACCTCAGCACCACTCAACCATCAACCTTGAATCATGAAGCCCAACAGTAATGGGGAACTACTGTTGCCAATCTCCAGGTGGGGGCTGGAGATCACTCAGAATTACAACTGCTCTCCAGATGGCATTGATCCGTTCCCCTGGAGAAAATGGTGGACTCTGTGTCCTTATACCCTGCTGAGGTTGCCATGACAAATCGATTCTGAGTGCCCACAGCCTTGGCACTCTCCCAGAGCCTCTTTCTAGCGCTCATTGTCTTTATTTCCACAATGGGCCTTATTCCTAGTCTCAAATAATACTTGGGAGATAAAATATCACCTAACACATGTACAGATAATCACTGTGAAGCAGCAGGCCATTAACGTCCTATGAGGGTGAAGCTCACCCTTACAATCAGGCTGGCAGCAAAAGAGACACAAGAGCCTGAAGAGACACAGGAGCCTGAAGGGGTCAGCATGTCAGCAGGCTGGTTCCTGGCAGAGCGCCTGACGGATGGCCCTGTGCTTCACTAGCTATTTTACATGGAGCATGGCCGATCAAAGCTATCCCCACTGTGTACTGCAGAGCAATAAAAATAAAAAACCCAAAGGAAGAATTCCTTAGGCGGGTAATGGGCACTTTATTCCTTTTTATGGCACTAAACATAGGCAGCTGGCATAATTACACTACAATAAAGGCATAATGTGCACCTAGCAGAACAAACGCAAGGCTTCTGATAATTAGGCAGAGCAAACAGTCTGGGATTCAATCTCATGGTTTTACTTGGTCTCCTGGATTTGTCTGAACTCCAATTCCAAAAGCAGGCCAAGCCTGTCCCTATGGCAGCTTACCTTTCTTGACCCTTTCCTGAGCAGGACCGGCTTTCTCAGTTACTTCTCCTTTGCCCCTGTCTCAACAAAAAAGATTCTGCCAACCCAAATCAGTGAGGATGCTCTAGTTCTGCTAAAAAAAAACCATTTATCCGCCCAAAGACATATACATAGCCTAGCCAGGGTTCCCCAACATGTTGCCTGTCGGCACGATGATGCCTACTGACCCTTGCTGTGACACCCAACTGTGAGGAAATCTAGGGCAGGGCAGCTACCAGCCCCAATCAGCTGGGCAGTGGGAGAGGAGGGATCCAGGGCAGGCAGGGCAGTGATGCTCTAGGGCAGTGTTTTGTTCCCTGCTTCTCTCCCTTTCTGTCTTCCCCACCCCTCTGCCTGGCAGCAGCCAGAGGGAAGGGGAGGAAGGGAGAGATGTTGGGGCAGGAAGTAAAACACTGTAGTTGCCACCTTGGCATTGGGCATAGCACAAACAAGTCAAGTATTTCTCTGGCTTTGAGTAGAACTGCTTGGCTTCCTCCTGCTATCCCTCAGCTGCTGGGGTGGATGGGTGGGATGAGATAAGCAAGCAAGAAAAGAAAGGCCAGGCAAGGATTGAAACATTGCACTCCCTCCCCCTTAGGCTGTGTGTGTGTGTGTGTGTGTG
>NW_015173676.1:1784427-1813502 GCF_001447785.1 Gekko japonicus
GAAGAAGGGTGACACAGCGCGCTCCCCCCCCCTGTGTGTGTGTGTGTGTGTGTGTGTGTGTGTGTGAGTGAGAGAGAGAGAGAGAGAGAGAGAGAGAGAGAGATATTCCCCCTTTCCACCCCTTTGGGCTTCTTGTGTGTGTATTTGTGTTTATTCCCCCTTCAGCTTCTTTGGGGGGATATTTTATTCTCCTTTACACACCGTTGGCCTTCTTCTAATCGTGTTTTACTCCCCCCATGGTTTCTTCACTTTATATCTCCAATCCCCCCTTCCTGCTTGTGTGTGTGTGTGTGCGTACACATACACATATGTGTATGCTTATCACAGCCTCATGTGCCAACCATTTTGCAACAGGCATTTCGTGGTGGCACCCCACACTCTCTCTAAAAATACCAAATGTGCCCACAGGCTCAAAAAGGTTGGGGACCACTGGCCTAGAATGTAATCAACAGCAGTGCCTTAGGTCTCTACACTGATATCTTGTATGAACGGCTTGTCTAGACCTAACTACACGTTTCCACTTCAGCATGGATTACAGTACAACACAATGTGAATATGTTCCAATGCAGAGCTGTCACCTACTACAATCTTGAACTGCATTGTTTCTTGCATGAAGGAACATGGGGATTATGGTGACCCCATCTACTTCCCTCCCTCAGAGGCAAGATTTTCCCTTCATTTTTCTTTCCCTTTTTCTGACTGAGCCGCCCTAGTAATGTGTTTTCTTCTTTGCAGAAGAACTCTGACTATCCCACCCTGCCACCGTACGATATTTTGGCCATTTGCTCAGCCCAGTAACCTAAGGGAAGGATCAGAATATTTTTTTGTACACCCCTAGTACTCAACTCAGTCAATGTAGAAATCTGACTGTCTCTCTCCTCAGCCTGCAGCTCTCTCAAGACTTTCTCTGCTCTGCTGATGCTAACCAATCAGATTGCTTAGAGCAGCCTGTTACTCAAGGCTCTCTGTTTCTGTGAAGAATTAACCCTTCACAGTCCTTTACTCTGTTTGTACAGCACTTCGAAGCTTTTAAAAAGTGCAGTCCATCACAAGGATAATGAGAATTATATATGATCTTCTGAATCACCCTGGATAGTAGTTGAATCGGAGGGAAGGCATACATCTGTTGACGAGGCCAGTCGCAACTTAGAGCGTCCACTCCTATGGCCTGTTTCTCTCTTGTCCTTGACATGAATTTGGACACTTGACGATTGTGGATTGTTGCAAAGAGGTCGACTCCCACCTCGCCGGATCTCTGGCATAGTTGACAAAACACCTCCTTGTTTAGCATCCATTCCGAATTATCTAATGTCTTGTGACTGAGCCAGTCTGCCAGGACGTTGTCCTGACCTGGAACATGGATCGCCTTGATGGACAGTAGATAATCTTCTGACCACTTTATCAGACGGCAAGCTTCTTTGTGGAGGGATTTGAATTTGGTCCCCCACTGCCGATTCACATATGCCTTGGCCGTCATATTGTCCGTTTGTACCAAGAGATGGCATCCTGATAACAGGCTGTGAAAGTCCCGCAGTCCCAGCCTGATGGCACATAACTCCAGGAAATTTATACTGTCTGTCTTGTCCTTGTGTGACCAGTTGCCCCGAGTCACCTTTCCTTGTACATGTGCTCCCCAGCCCAAGAGACTGGCATCGGTGGTCATCACCACCCTCTTTGGTTCTCGCAGTGGAACACCCTGCTGAAATCTCGCTGGTTCCCACCATCAGCTTAATTCTGTCTTGAGATTCTCCGGTATAGAAACTAGTCTTGTCCTTTTGTTTGCAATGACCTCCTGAAAGGGCAAAAGAAACCTCTGAAGAGGACAGGTGTGAAATCTTGCCCACTGGAATAACTCCTGACAAGACACCATTAAGCCCTGCAGTTGGGCCAAGGTCATTACTTCTATCTTTTGCCTCTCCAACACATTTTTCATCATAGACTGGATTTTCTGTTGTCTCTCCTGAGTCAAGAAAACTCTGTCCCAAACTGTATCGATTTGTACCCCTAGGTGGACTATCGTTTGTGTCGGGTGAAAAATGCTCTTTCTTTCATTGATCACAAAAACGTAATTCTGAAGACACTATCGTGTGCCTCACCGCTTCCATCCCACTGTCGAGAGAGGGTTCTTTGACAAGAATATTGTCCAAGTACAGAGCCTCCATTCTCAGGTGTGCCACTAGTGTCACCAAGATTTTTGTGAACACCCTGGGAGACAATTTCAGGCCAAATGGAAGTGCCTTGTATTGGAAGTGTCTCCTGTTGTAGGCAAAGTGGAGGAACTGCCAATAAGACTCTCTTATTGGGACATATAAATAGGCCTCGGATAGATCTATGGAGGCCATGAAATCCCCCTTCTGGATGGCTGACAGAGTTGACTTGAGTGTCTCCATCTTGAATGGTTTTGTTTTGATCCATCTGTTCAACCACTTTAGATCTAGGGTTGCCCTGAAGTCCCCATTCTTTTTTGGAACTATAAAGAACACTGAGTAAACTCCTTGAGATTGTTGATTCTTCGGTACAGGCTCTATAGCTCCGATGTCTATCAGATGCTGGATGGCGTTTTGCAGAAGTTACTTATTTTAAGTTAAAAAAAACCTTTGTGTTTGTGTCCTTTATAAAGTTTATATCTCCGCTACCTGGCTTTACATTTTATGACACACATGGCCTGACCCAACAAGGTCTCATTTATGTCAGATCCGGCCCTCATAACAAATGAGTTCAACACCCCTGTTCTAAGCCATGTGTTCCGTCTAGCCGCTACGCTGAAAGACATTGCTCTTGCCGACATCTGTAAGGTGTCTAGAGAAGCATCAGATGCAAATGCCGCCAACAGGGCAATCTTTTAAATTTCGTCTTTGGGTAGTTTGCTATCTGCTGCTGCAGAGTCTGATGCCCAGGAGAAGGCTGCCCTTGCAAACAGAGAACCTATCGTCGAGGCTTTCAGAGCATTTGCTGAAGCTTCGAAGTCTCAGCATAGGGCCTGCTCTATCCTCTTGTCACAAGGATCTTTGGGTAGTCCATCTGCCTCCATGGGTAGCACGGATAAAGATGTCAGGTTGGTCACAGGGTCATCTATCAGTGGTAGCTTAACCCTCTTAGCTGCTTCTGGGACTAAGCTGTAAAATTTGGAGAAGACTGGGTGGTTGGCTCTGGCTCTAGCTGGTGCCTCCCACTCCGCCTTTATCAGATTGTAAAAAGCAGCTGGGAGTGGAACACCTGAGGACTTTACTCCTGCTTTTGGAAGAGATTTCTCTGCTCCTTCAGGAAAATCTGGGTCAGGTTCCTCTTTACCCTTTGGTTGTGTAGTAAGTTCTAATATTCTAAGTACCTTTGGGAGCATTCTAGAGTATAGGCTCTTGAAGAAAGAGCCTGGTTTGAGAAGATGTAACCACCTCCTCTTCCTCATCAGATAATTTCCCTTCCTCCTTGGAAGAAGAGGCCACTGAACTCTCTGACTCAGCAGACTGATCCTCTAAGAGAGGGCTGTGTTCCCTATGGGTGGATTCCCTTCTCTTTCTCTTTTTTGGTCTTGGGGTAGGGGTTGGGTCCCTGTCCATCTGTTTCTTGCCAAGAGAGATTCCACTATCAGTGCAAGTCCCTTGAACTTCAGATCTGGCATCCTGCATGGCTGCCCTAATCTCCCTTAGCATCATCTCCTGTGAGATCCATATCTATATTTCTCCCCTCCTCCCCACTTTGGCTGCCTCCTGGGTTAGTCAGAGGATGAGGCACTAGCAGAGCCCAGACCACATACCGCACCCTCCACCTTCGCCGCCATTTTCCCACCAAAAGCTTTCCCTAAGGGAAAGGGAAAGCAGTTCCCTGTGAAGAGACAAAACGACAGGGGCCCAATGGCTACCCCCGTGGCCTCGCAGGTCGCAGACAACATCCCCCTCCCCTTCACCAGCGACTTACTGAGGTTCTGCAGGCAGGAGAGTAGAAGGGCTAGCCCTCCGCTGAATGGAGGCTGCTCCTTCCAGGCCCACCAGATTGCCGACTTGGGATGGGCGTAGCCGGGTAGGCTGCCGCCATCTCAACTGTCCCCCAAGGGCTTGAAAACCCGTCGGGAGACTGCAGTCGCGCCTTGGCCCTTGGGGACCCCAATCGCCGTCGGCTGAGCTCATTCGCTGCCACTCTGCTGTGGCACGGAGGGAGGGTGGATAGAAACTCACTCCCCCGCCCTCACAATTGCTCTTCCCGCCTTCCGACTGAAGGCCTCCATGCATTTTCTGCACTCTGTAGAGTGCTGCCACCAACGTCCTGCTCCTTCAGCAGGGCGAAAAAGTCTGAGGATCTGTGGGCAAGCCCCTCCCCTCTGGGATCGAATTTCAGCCAATTGACCCTGCTTCCGGAGAGAAGGACACTACCTACTCGTGAGGACTCCCCCACTCACAAGGACCACCGGAGAACTGCTACTCTTAGGCCAGCAACTGAATGTCCTGGAAGGTTAAAATGTTTCCCCACTTGTTTTTGAATATTGTGGTTTAATAGCAGTAGAAAGAGAGTCCAGTAGTACCTCACTGCTCACTTCTTCAGACTTATTTCCATTTATTCTTTGCATCCTCCTGGACTGAATCCCCCTGTACCAAACTGAAACCTAGGTTTCCTGTCTCATTACCAATGCTGATATCTCCACACCTACTACCCCTCTGCATATCACACCTAATCCAATCACGCCTGCTATTGCCATTCAGCATGTGAAATCATCTTTATAAAATTTATATCTCTGGTACCTCATGTTACATTTTATGGCACACATAGCCCAGCCCAATAAAGTGACGTTTATGGACCGGCCCTCGTATCAAATGAGTGACACCGATGGACTATAGTCATGAATAGATATGACACATCTTTCTACAAACGAAGAAGAGGAGGAAGGAGAAGAAGAGGGTGTAGTGATGGCCACAGGAATAAATAGCTTTAAAGGGGGGTCAGATAGATTCATGGAGGATAAGTCTATCAATGGCTTCTAGCTATGATGACTGAGGGGAACCTCCACATTCTGAAGCATTAAGCCTCTGAATTCCAGAGCAAGGAGGGAACATCAGGGTAAGACCTTGGCCTCTATGCCCTATTGTTGGCCATCCAGAGGAACTGGTTGGCCACTGTGTGAGACAGGGTGCTGGACTAGATGGAGCACTGGTCTGATCCAGCGGGAGTGTTTTTAATCGTTTTACTCATTTGTCAGTCAATCGCCCCACCATCTCCCTGGATGGGTTTTGGCTTCTGATATGTTTTTTGCAATATGTACCTCAAAAAGGTTTTGCTCACAATATCGTCAATTTACATTTGTTTTTTTCAAGAACCTCTGATCCTTTTTTATTACCGTCATTCAGGTAAAAGCCTTGTACTTTTTAAAGGAAGCCTTCTTGCCGATCATGGTTCCCTTAACTTGGGTTGTTAAGCACAATTGCATCTTTTTAGACTTGGTGGTACCTTTTTTAATCCATCATATGCATTCTCTCTGGCCTTCAATTAATATTGTTTTAGATAGCTTCTGGAGGGTTTTTACTTTCTTGATTCTCTCTTTCAGCTTCCTTCTGATTAGACTCTTCGTTTTTCCAGGGTTCCTCTTTTGAAATAAACAAGTTATCATTTCGGACTTTGGGGGCAACTTTCCAATGGCATAAACCCTGAAGTTAGCAGAATTGTGATAACTCTTCTCAATCAGCATAACCACATCTACATGTTGCCCCAGGTCTTGAGTTCTGCTCAGAAACAAATCAGAGTCACCTCTCCTCTAGCCGGCTCTGTGACCAACTGTTCCATTTCTAATATTGAGAAACCTTACCTCTATGGTTTGATTTCATCTCACATTTACCCAGTCAATGAAAGGGTATTTGAAGTCACCCATTATTTTAGTTGCCTCCCTTATTTCCTTCTCCATGTCAAGATCATTCTTAGGGTAGATTATAGTATGTCATCACGTTTAAGTTACCATTAGAGCCCAGACTCTCTACCCACATTGATTCTGTAGAGCAGTTTACGCTTCTCATGTCTTCTAACTTATTTGACGCTATTATCTCTTTGATATATAGAGAAAACACTCAAAACGTGTTCCACCCTGTCTGTCTATACAGTTTATATCCAGGGATAACCATATTCCAATTGATTTCCCCCAGTCCTCCATGATTTTGAAATGCCCCATATGCCTATGTTTTCATCTCTGGATTTCCTTATATCTCTAGACCCAGAGCTAAAATCAAGGCCAGTCGAGTATAACAGTGACCAACAATATCATCCTAAACAGAGTTATATCCTTCTAAATCCTTTGAAGTCAATGGGCTTAAGAAGGATGTGACTGTGCTTAGGACAAGCCTACAATACTACCACTTTATACTTTTCTCTGGATCCAGCAAGGCTTTCTTTTTTTCATCCAACAGCCCATTTCCAAATAGGACAAACACTACTGCAGCCTTGAGTATCTAGAAGCAGAAGCTGCGCTCATCTCTTTAGTTAAATTGTGGATGGTCAAGCAAGGCTGTTCTAAACACAGCACTGACCTCATGGCCTTGAAACCGAAATACAGAAATATTACTGTTGGCTGGAAGAGTACACTATTATCCTCAGTGTAGCCACAAGGAAAAAACTGTTAACACTTTAATTTCAAAAAGCTGTATTTAACCTTCAGGCCCTCTTCCCTCTCCCTAAGGAAACAAGGACAGCAAAGGGCTAATAGGACATTAGCACCACAAGAATTCTTCGTATCTCCCTTCCAAAGTTAGCAAGCGAACAAAAGAAGAGCTTGTGCATGATTTAACTTCCAGTATCTTCCCTAGCCCTGACAGGTTCTCCTTTTACCCACTTCATGACACAGGACCAGCTAACCTAAAAACACAGCATCTTCCTATAAGGCCAAGTTACAGGGCAGAGATAGGAAACTCTTCAAGGTGATGATCTAAAGACTAATTATAATGGGGAAAGGTAAGGATCATCCCATACCTTTCCCATGCACATGGTAACAGCTTCTCCACTCTCACCTGGCCTGGAATGCAGCCCACGTTGCAGGATTATTGTAAGACATGCCCTGTCTTTAATCCCTTCTTCTCCAGTCTTGCTCTAGTATTGACTGCGGGGGAGGAAGGGTCAGGTGTGAGGTCAAGCTTGTCTCTTTCAACAGTTGAACGAGACAAGCATTCCAGCCTCTCAGTTGATTTCAAAATACACCGAAATCCAGCAAAGCAGCAGCAAGGAAAACAAGGACTTGTATGGCATCAGGGAAATGAAAGAGAAACAAAGGCTGTTGGCATCTACCCAGAGATGATGGGGCTTTCGGCTGATATTTCCCAAGATCTACACAGTTGCTATAAACAACATATTGCTAATGCTAGTGGAGGCAAAAGCTGTTTCTGGTAATCAACACACACAACATTCAGAGGCTGATCCATACATTCCAAATAAATAAATAAATAGGTTATACCTATTTATATCACAATACAAGAACTTGTGGGCACTCCATGAAACTGCAGAGCGTTCGGGTTAGAACGGATAAAAGGAAGTACTTCTTCACCCAAAGAGTGATTAACACACGGAAATTCACTGCCACAGGAAGTGGTGGGTGCTACAAGCATGGATGGCTTCAAAAGGGAATTAGATAAGCATATGGAGCAGAGGTCCATCGGTGGCTATTAGCCACAAGGTATAGCTAGGGGCTCTGGGGCAAGTGATGCTCTGTCTTCTTGGTGCTTGGGGGGGGGGGTCAACAGTGGGAGGGCTTCTGATGTCCTGGCCCCACTGCTGGACCTCCTGATGGCACTGGTATTTCTGGCCACTGTGTGACACAGAGTGTTGGACTGGATGGGCCTTTGGCCTGATCCAACATTGGCGTCTCTTATGTTCTTATGTTCTTACCTCCAGAACTGTATTAAGAGCCCTCCATATGTTCAACAGTACATTACTGATGCTCTGCAAAATCCCAAATTCTAATTTCCTTGTGGGTTTGAGGAGCTACTGGCAGGAACCCTGTAACCTGCTTTAAAATACAGAAAGCTGGGATGACACACAAAATTTAAAAATCAGTAAACTCTTATTCCCTTGCTAGTTAGGTAATTTCTTCAATTTATGGGTATTTTGTCCAGGGCTGAAACAGTGAAGTCTAACAAATTTGGAAAGCTCAGCCCGTTGGGATCTTCATAGGATGCAACACTGCATAAAGTGAACTATAGTTTCTTCGAAGACTCACGACCATCTTCATATTTATAAGCATTTTCCAATTACAATGAGAACTAGAAACTTTAATGTCTAGGCAATTTAATAAAATTGTTCGTAGTTACATAGATATTTCATACCCCCCCCTCTGTCTTTTTATTTGTGTGTGTGTATTATGATCTAGAATCTCAGCAATTCTGGACAAGTCCACTATAGATCTAGGTTAGCGCATTGCATCTCCAAGTATCTATCCACCTCTACCATATACATGTAGGTTGCTCCTGCTGCACGACTGTCTTTCTTTCCTTCCCTCCTTCCCAGAGACTCCAGCAGCAGCGTGGCTTCTTGTCTTTTGTGGCGTATAATTCCATCTGTTACCCTTAGCACAACATACTGTAATTCTATTGTATTTTAATGTTTTAAACTCAAATTAGTATGAATATTGTTGTTTTAATTACCATTGTACACCACCCTGTGCCCTGTTTACAAGGGAGGGTGGTATAAAAATTGAAATAAATAAATAAAATGGTCCATTGCAAAATGGGCAGCTTCATGAAAAGACCTTACATAAGATCATCAGTGCTAATTTTTTAGTTTGGTGTGTCGATATTAATCTTCTAACATGGCCTATTTTACTCACCATTTGAATTTTTTGCCTTTTCTTGAGAAGAATGATTAATATGGGTATAATATGGAAGTACAATGAACTGAGTAAAAAGCATTTGTTTTCACTGCAGTGATACAGCCTAGTTTATTTATTTATTTATTTATCAAATTTCTACCCCGCCCTCCCAGCCAAGGCCGGCTCAGGGTGGCTTACATAAAATTAGATAAGTGAATTACACTAAAACATAAATTATGATTAAAACAATTCTAAAATCACATAATACATTCGATGTAAAGGTAAAGGTAAAGGTTCCCTTGCTCGAAAGCCAGTCGAATCCGACTCTAGGGTTGCGGTGCTCATCTCCGTTTCAAAACCGAAGAGCCAGCGCTGTCCGAAGACATTTCCATGGTCATGTGGCCGGCATGACTAAACACCAAGGCGCACGGAACGCTGTTACCTTCCCACTGAAGTGGTACCTATTTATCCACTTGCAATTTCTTGCTTTCGAACTGCTAGGTTGGCAGGAGCTGGAACTAGAGATGGTTTACTACATTTGATGTAGTAAAGTGCTAATTTAATGATGGCGACCTTCATTCAACACTCCCAGGTTGCAGTTGGCTCCTAGATAGTTGTTGATTGATGGTGGTGGTGGTGGTGGTGGCGGTGGTGGCTCCCAAAAGCCTGGCGGAAGAGCTCCATTTTACAGGCCCTGATGAACTGTTAGTGGTCTCGCAGGGCCCTGATCTCTTCTTGGAGCTCATTCCACCAGGACGGAGCAGCCACTGAGAAATTCCTGGCCCTAGTTGTAGACAGCCTGGCCTACTTGATTCCCCACTCCTCCACTTGCACCTGCTGGATGAACTTGGGCAAGCCATAGTTCTGTCAGAGCTGTCCTTGAAAGGACAGTTCTCTCAGAACTCTCTCAGCCCCACCTACCTCACAGGGTGTCTGTTGTGGGGAGGGGAAGGGAAAGGAGCTTGTAAACCGCTCTGAGATTGCAAGTATAAATCCAATCTTTTCTCTTCTTCTTCTTTTAATACTGAATGATGTTTTAACTGATTGTTTTATCCTTTGTTGCAAGCTGCCCTGAGCCGTGCAAAGCAGGGGAGGGTGGGATAAAAGTCCAATATATAAATGATTGAATAAATAAATAAATACAATTAATGATGAAATTATCCAAAAGTTTCTGCATATAGAAGCACCCATGATTTCTAAGCAGTGGGCAAAGGTAGTCCATACACCAGGTGGAACAGTATGGACAACACTGATGTAATTTAGACATCCGCTGCCTCAACCAAAGGTCCCAATATGGACCCAAGATAAAACTAACAGCTACTCTTGGCTTTTGCTAAGCCCTTCATAACCCAGGATAGGGCCAGATGACTTTGGAAGCTGCCTGAATCAAACCCAGGGCCATAAAGACACAGTGTCATCCTATGCATTTTCACTCAAAAGTAACTCCTGTTTTGTTCAATGGGACTTACTCTTAGGAATGTTGCACAGGACTGAAGACTAAGCAATTGACCTTGTAAATATGAGCTCACCACACTACTGGCCAGCTAATGGCTTAGTGGGTTCTGCAGGGAAAGATTAAGTGGAGTGCCTGTCTTTTCTCCACAAAGCCTACTTGCTTGGATCTGGTAGCAGCTGCAGATGCCTCACATTGGGGAGACAGCAAGAAGACAGGGAGGAAAGTAAGGAGTGCTCAGGCTTCCCAATGCAAATGTCTCCACTGAGCCAGCCAGTAGCATTATGAAGCCTGTCTTGTCAGAAAGCCTGTATTTTATTTATTTGTTTGTTTGTTTGTTTAATTTATATCCCACTCTTCCTGCCAAGGTGGCTCAGGGCGGCTTACACAAGATATATTAAAACAGCTAAAAACACAGAATTTAAATAAAACTACAACAATATTGACTAAAAAATATAAAGCGCTAGTACATTCATAAACGATGGCGATAATCTCTCAACATCCAAGTAATCAACTACCACCATAGTCTGGGTTTTTGTCAGGCTGTCAGGCTGCTTTACAGTCTCTCCCCAGAATGAACCACAGCATCTCAGGCAAAGGAGTGAGGCTGCGATCACATGCGCCTTTAGACCCGACATAGGTGCGAATGTCTGATGGATCTAAATGGCGCATTCAGACAGCAATGTCTGGGAAGTGTCCCACAGTCGTCGGCAACCCGTGCTGCTCCACTACAGAAGCGGAGTTAAAAGACATTGGGGAAAGTCTGGTAGTAAACGGGTTCTGACAGGCCACGGACAGACTTTCCCCTGTCTGATTGCGCAAGCACACTCTCATGCCGTCGGGATGGTCTGATCAGGCCATCCCAGCTCAGTGCCGTCCCCTTCCCTTCACAGTATGCGCATCATCGCATACTCCATAAGGGGCCCTCAGTGTGGAGGTGCGATTCCTCATTTATGCGCATGGGAAACAAATGGCCAAAAAAACCTGACTCACCCACAGTTGCATCTGATCACACAGTGACGGGCTGCACCCGCAGCTACAAAGGAATCTGTGATCTCTCAACTGTGTGTCAAATTCCTCCAGAGAAGATAGCCTCGCTTCCCCCCCACTCCAACCAGCTCATGTGACTGCAGCCTGAGACTGCCAACACACCTGGAGGAGAGCAAGCTGGTCATGGAGAAAGGGGGAGTCCCACCACGTGGCCAGCTTTCTCTCTTCATAGGTGGCTGCTGTGGTAGTGGTTTTCATCCCTCTTCTCTGTGGCCATGCTTGCTGTCCTCCTGACAGCTGCCCAGGTGGTGAGATGAGAAGGCAGAGGCTGCAGATAAGGGAGGGGGGTTTGGAGTTGTTGGGAAAGACAGGAAAGGCCCTTTACTTCCATTCCTGGCATAAGGCCCACACCTCTGGAAGGTTCACAGTATAGTAGTCTTCCAGGCTCTCTAGTGGCAGCTATTTCAATGTAGGAAAAACTTGCCAGTTACAAGCCCCACCAGACAATGGCCTTCTTTCCTGAAACATGGATAAGCAGCATATTGGGGAACATTATCAAAAGGGCCACAGGTGGCTTCTCTGCTTAAAGCTTCCCCCTTCCAAAGATGTTATTCCTTTTAAAAGAAAAAAGAGAAAACAACTGCGCACACATAGTTAGGCCTTTAGATTCTTTGAATTATACAAACAGAAAAGCGGGAAAATAAGAGTGCAATCAACACAGAGACCAAAATAATCCCCCCCCAAAAAGGTTGAGGAGCAAAAATATAAATAAAGCTCAAATCTATTCTGCAGAACAAATAATATATCCTTTATTCAATTTATTTATTTTATTGATTGATTTTATTGATTTTTATCCCGCCCATTCCAGCCTAGGCTGGCTCAGGGCAACTTCCAACAAGATAAAACTTCATAATACATAAAACACATTCATCACAATTGATACCAATTTAAATGAGTCATACAGTAATATAAACAATGTTAAAATCGACAGTATTAAAGTGCTAGAAATTCCAATATTCAGTAGTTATGTTGGTCTGCTTCCATTCTGGGGGGAGAGGGGGATGGACTGGGCAATAGCCTCAGGGACCTACTGCTCAGGGCTTCCACCATAACTATCAGTTGTTATTGGTGGTGATGGCAGCAGTGGTAGTGGCTCCAAAAGCCTGGCGGAAGACCTCCGTCTTGCAGGCCCTGTGGAACTGCAGACAGTCCCACAGGGCCCTGATCTCCTCTGGGAGCTCATTCCACCAGAGTGGAGCTGCCACCGAGAAGGCCCTAGCCCTAGTTGTTGCCAATCTGGCCTCCTTAATGCTTGGGAGGACCAGTCAGTTCTGGGTCCCTGAATGCAGTGCTCTCCTGGGCATATATGGGGAAAGGCAGTCCCTCAGGTATGTCAGACCCTGGCCATAAAGGGCTTTAAAGGTCAGGACCAGCACCTTGAAGCGAATCCGGTATGCTATAGGCAGTCAGTGCAACGCTTTTAGCACAGGCTGGATGTGCTCCTGTATTGGGAGTCCCATCAGCAGCCTGGCCACGGTGTTTTGCATCAGCTGCAGCTTCTGGATTTGCATCAAGGGCAGCCCCATGTAGAGGGTATTACAGTAATCCAATCTTGAGATGAACATCGCATGGATCACTGTTGCCAAGTCACCGTGTTCGAGGAAGGGAGCCAGCTGCCTTATCAGCCGAAGGTGGTAAAAGGCTGACTTGGCAGTGAGTGCAACCTGGGCCTCCATTGTTAGGGAGGCATCCAGGACCATCCCCAAGTTCCTAACCTCCGGCGCTGGCACCAGTGGCGCCCCATTGAAGGTCAGGAGTGGGGTCCCTACCCCTAGACCGCCACGACTCAGGCACAGGACCTCTGTCTTTGTCGGATTCAATTTCATCCAGCTCAACCTAAGCCAAACAGCCGCAGCCTGTAACGCCTGATCTAGGACTTCTGGTTTGGAGTCAGACTGGCTGTCCAACAACAGATAAAGCTGGGTGTCATCCGCATACTGACGACAACCCAGTCCGTATCTCCGGGGTATCGGGGCAAGAGGGCGCATATAGATGTTAAAAAGCATCGGAGACAACACCGCCCCTTGTGGCACTCCACATTCCAGTGGGTGCCTCTGGGACAGCTGATTCCCCAGCGCCACTCTTTGTCCCCGACCCTGGAGAAAGGAAGCAAGCCACTGTAAGGCTAGTCCCTGGATTTCAATGTCCACGAGGCGGTGGATCAGTAGCTGATGGTTGACTGTGTCAAACGCGGCTGACAGAGCTAACAACAACAACACTGCTGATCCACCCCAATCCAGATGCCTTCAGAGGTCATCTGTGAGGGCAACCAGTGCCATCTCTGTCCCGTGCCCAGGGCGAAAGCCGGACTGGAACGGATCTAGGATAGAAGCGTCATCCAGAAAACTCTGTAACTAAAGTGCTACTGCCCTCTATTATCTTGCCCAAATAGGGCAAGTTGGAAACCAGCCGATAGTTGGCCAATTCAGCCAGGTCCAAAGATGGTTTTTTCAAGAGGGGGCACACCACTGCCTCCTTAAGTGCCTCCAGGAACTGTCCCTCAAAGAGAGACTTGTGGACAATCTCCTGTATGGTGTCCCGTAGCCCCTCGTGAGCCACTTTAACTAGCCACGATGGGTACGGATCCGAGATGCACGTGGTGGGCTGCACAGTTAAGAGCAATCTGTCAACTTCTTCTAGGCTGAGCGGGTTGAAATAATCCAGAATGTGACCAGAAGATGTGCTAGGAGCCTTGAGTTCATTCACTGTATCAACTGTGGCAGGAAAGTCACGGCAGAGCGACAAGACTTTAACCGCAAAATAGCTCGCAAAAGCCTCACAGCCAATATCCAATTCCCTATGGTTTAATCGACCGAATTGTTCTAAATAATTGAGCTGGGTGTCAGCTTGCGGACGCAATCGTGGCCGCATAATATTGTCTTTTAGTGGCCTTGACTGCCATCTCATAGGATCTCATAAACGTCATATAAGATGCTCTTGTAGCTTCGTCACAAACCTGCCTCCACTGCCTCTCTAACCGTGTCAGCCCCCGTTTCATCTGCCGCAGCTCCTGGGTGTACCTTGGGGTGGGCCTGGCCCAGGGGCGCAGAGGAGCAATCTCGTCGATGGCTACCAAGAGTCGACTACGCCAGTCCTCTACAAGCTCATCTAATGAGACGCCAGGGGGCTTAGGATCCCGAAGAGCCGCCTGAAGCCACACAGGGTCCATTTCGCTCCGCGGGCAAGCCCAAATCAGCTCACTGCCCAAACAGGGTCGGAGTGGAATATTCAGCCGAGCCTTCAAGGCATAGTGGTCTGGCCATGGCACTGCCGAAGCAGTGATCCAGTCCACCGTGACTCCCGCCACAAAGACCAAAATCGAGCGTATTATTAACCACACAAGACCAAACACATTTCAACATACTGTATTCCTCAATGGTCCCTTGCAGAAAATATATAAATACAACCATTCCTTTATGGAAAATATAGAACAAATCAAAAACACAATACATAAAGAATTAAAATAACAAAAGTAGAAATAAATTGTCAATATTTTATTGGAAGTCTCTAAAAAGCTTGCATGACGCTAAAACCAACTTATTTAAGCAAATCAACCAGGACATGGTCCCTGAAAAATACTAATTTTATTTATTTATACCCTGCCTTTCTCCCTTACCTCACAACAATTCTGGGAGGTAGGTTAGGCTGAGAGAGTTTGTGTCTGGCCCACAATAACCCTGAAAGCTTCCATGGCAGAGGGGTTTTTTTTTTCAAATCTGGGCATCCCAGATACTCATCCAACAGTCTAAACCAGGGGTTCCCAACAACCTTTTTGAGCCTGAGATGCATTGGGAATTCTGATACAAGGTGTTGGGTGCACCTACAAAATGGCCAGAGGTGAAGCCAAACACAAAATGTCAGGGAGTGGGGTCATGTATAATTCCAATAGTAACTCTTCAACATTTCAAGCAGAAGTTCTGCTTAACAGGATGTCTTGTAAAATGAACATACTGTTTAAAAACACTGACATGCACACACATAACTTACTTTCAGTCATGCAGTGAAGACCTTTGTGCTGTGGTGGCAACTGCAGCCAAAATAACTTTTAAAAAATCTGCACCGCTAATCAGATCTCCAACGGCCAATCAGAAGCCCTGCTGGACAAAAGCCCTACCTGGCCCCACACACTTTCTAAAAATACTTAACAGGTACCAGGAAAGGTACAGTGGGTGCCCTGGTACCCACGGGCATCATATTGGGGGACCCCTGTTCTAACCAATACACCACATTGGCTCTCAATGCAGCTATATATTAGGAATGAGTGATATTCAGTAAGTCCTTGACTGGAATCATGTACTCACAAGGTGGCCTTAGGGAAACCAATCCCTCTCAGCCACAGCTGCCTGTCTGCAATATCCACATACTACTACTGCCGGACTCTGTTAAAGGACTGTTGAAAGATTATTTACAAACTATATTTGTATGGCTGCACCCTGCAACCCATCATCATCATCATCATCATCATCATCATCATCATCATCATCATCGACAATAAACAGTTCTAAAAATAAGAAGCAATCATCTATTAAACCTCATGAAGGTTCAGCTCACCTAGCCTACATCAGAATTTGCCAATTCTCCTGAGGGAGTTTCCCCAATTTTCTTGTACGTCCTAATATTCATCAATGAATGATCTTAGAAATACTCAGAATATTCCATTGGAAGCAACATCTGAAATCACCGTGAGAATTACATCCATCGTTTTCCCTAGCCAGTGTGCTACTGAGCTGATCACATGTGTTTTCTCCCCAAAGCTTATTTAATCACTGGTACTGCTTTGGCTTTAGCTTGAAATAATTTTTTCTCACGGTCATTGCACAACTTTTTTTTACATGACCAAAGCCTATACAATTATTATTTCTTTAGATGCAAGATCAGGCTTACAACTGATCAAAACAGCCATCACTAAGTTAACACTCTCAAAAATATACCAATATCTATAAAATACAGAATAAATGTTTTTTTTAAAAAAAGATACACCATACACAGAAATCAGTTCAAATCAAATGACATTTAAAAAAAATCAACAGCTTTGTCATGGCCAATAAAAGCCCTTTCCAAACAAAGTGGCATTACAGTCAAAAGCCTCCAAAATTAAGCCCTGGAGGAACTCACTGTCAGGGAGAAGACATACTGGCTATCAAGCTACTACTGAGAATTCTACACTTTGAGAATATCACTAACTTACCTGGTACAAAGGTGGTACTTTTAGCACTGAATCCCATTCTAAGGGCTTATATGGGAAGCAGCATACTTTAGGTAACAAGGACTCAAACCTTATGTTCAGAAATCATAAATAAACTCTAGCTTTGAATTAGAATTAAAACAATAACAGTTAGATGGAGGAATATGACTCAATACCAAGATATGGCTTCAAATCCCATCTTCCTCTGCTACAATTCAACTTTTATCTGTAAATGTTTATTTAGGCCTCAAAATTTGTGAACCCTAGGATGAAATGGTCATCTTGCACAGTGTGCTGTAGCTGAGCAGAGAGGACCCAGTTTCTTTGAGGCCTCTCCTAGATGCCCTTTCTGTCTCAGATGACTACCCGCTAGCTCTCTCCCTTTGATTTAAGAGTTCCTCTCCTGGCCCTGACAGTAAGGTATTTCTGTCCCACAGATTATAACTCACTCTGGGCTATTATTCAACTCCCAAGCCCTGGCCCTGCTGCATTTAGTCCAAACATAATATCCTTCATGCATATATTATCTGTCTCCCTATTATCTGGAATCATTTCGGAATTAAATTTCAGTCCTGCAATATTGGCTCGAAGAGCGGCTCGCTTTATGGGCTAGTCAAAGGTTAGAATACCAATCAAAATAACACTGCCGATGCAGCGAGACATTTTAATATTCCAAAACCCAGTAATTGTAAAAGGACATAATATTTTTTCCCTGATTACCCCAAAGGCAACACATGTTAACAAGGCGAGGGAGAGAGTGAAAGGATTTCCAGAGTTCAGGCAGCTGTGTGACAGATTTAAAGGCAAAGCTGTCCCTGTCCAGCCTTAAAGGGGGCAGAGAGAAAGGCACACCAGCCCCTCTGGATCAGATCAATGCACCCAATGTCTCTCTGCAATTGGTCAGTTACTGATATCGTCTCAGCTGCCACAGACTGGCTAAACTGATCTCAAGTGCTCTGGAGAGCTGCTGGATTGACGGATTAGCCAGCAAAATGGCATACAGAAACAACTGAGAAACAGTAACTCTGAGACACTCCACATTCCCTGTGGAGGCAAGCATGACAGTTGGGGAGAGGGGTGCCCCATCCATATTCTCCAGCCTTTTGCTCCACAAGCTGGCAGATCGACCTACTCTCTGCTGCCTTCCTTGCCGGAGCTTCAGGTATTAGCCAGTCAAGTGTACCTTTCCCATCACCAGCTTTCAACTGAGCTACAGCTCTGCAGGATCAGTCCTTCTCAGCTGCCACCTGCTTAGACACCACTAGGGTCTAACAGGCTGCACAGAGTCCCTGTGTTCCCCCTTCTTGCAAGAAGCCTGGGGCATTTCTGCTCACCCAGTCATCCATGCTGCTTCGGCAACCATCTGTGGCTGCTGGAATGGACTCATGCTTTAAGGTGAAGACACTGCACAAAAGCAAAAGCTCAAGAGTTTAGCAGCTTCCATGCAGGCATCAACTACAGTGTTTGCAGACGGCTGAAAATGACAAATTGTCATCGTTGATGAGAGGGACAACAGACCCAACATTTCAAAAGACTTGGAAAAAACTGTATGATTGGTACAATATAAATGCATAGCTTAAAGTAATGAAATTTTTGGTATTATTAATCTTTTTTAGTTAAATAGAAACTATGGTAAAAAGATGAGAATATACAGAAACTTAAGCAAACTTATAGAAATTCTTTAAATATGGTAATAAAGTTATAAGAAAATATACTGATCTCTTTGTATGTTTTATGTGTGTAAGTAGATGTTCGTTATGTAGTATGTTTGTTGGTGTATAATATGAAAAATAATAAAAGTGTACCTTATGGGTACTTAAAAAAAACACTACAGTGTTTGTATCATTTTTATACTGCAGTATATTTATATAAATTTAATGTCAGTCCCTCCTTGACCAGACCAATGAACTATCTAGTCCTGTGCCCCATCCCTGACAAAAGCCAGATAAAGATACTTGAGGAAATATTTAACAGTAAGCCATTTTAAGTCATCCACTCCCAACCACAACAGTTTTTAAGTTTAGAGACATCCCAAGCATTAAGATAGATGCCCTGAGCATTCTAATAAAGAGCTATTGATATTCCTATGTTCCATTACTTTGTCTAGAGGGTTTTATTACCAGTGCCCAGCACTGCTGATAGCAAAGAGTCCAACAAATAAACTGTGGGTTATGTGAAAATAGTTTATGTGCTTGTTTTAAACCTGCAGCTTGTTAATTTCATTGGTGGTTCACTGGCTGCAGTAACTATTTGAAAGGGTAAAAAGTCTGTTTCCTGGTTACTTTTTCTACTCTGCTCATGATTTTATATACTTCTGTTTAGAACAGTAATAGATAAGAGTTGATATTATGGGACAGTGTTAAACTTTAGTCTTTTCACATATGAAAGGTATTCCATATTTCTGATGGTTTCTGTCGCTCTTCTCTATACATTTTCTAGTTCTACCATATATCTTTTATAAGTAACTTAATACACACAAACAAGCTGTATAACAACATAGTTTGAGCAGGGGAGCTGCTGGTATCACAGAATTGCAACGATAGTTCCCATGATCAGTACCGCAACTTTAAACCCATTTCTTAATTACATTTTCTCATTGCATTTTCTAATGAGACAACTCCAGCAGAACAAACTAAGATGTATAGAAAGGCCTTACACAAGCGTTTGGTGTACTGCTTAAGTGGTGAAGTCTTAATCAAAGCTGTTGTTTCATCACTTAGCGTAAGGAGCTGCACCTTCATGTACGGCAACCACTGCTACCAATCATGTATATAACATCATCAATGTTCCTGGCCCTTTATGGCTCAAAGCAAGAGAGGTGAGTCTCTGGTCAGTGCTCCCTCTAAGCTGTGCACGGGAGTGACCGCTCATTAACACAGGAATCCCCACTCAGCAGCAATCTGGAGCCGCGCAGGGTCTTGCACTGCCCATTGCCCATTTTAAGATTACAGCAGTCATATTCTGCTCAGGATGTGAACTGCTCCACTCAGTTGGGGGGGGGGGATTAGAGGGAACATTGCCCCTGGTCTAAAGAGTTTACAGCACACAGTTCACTAGTAAAGTACAGCCATCTCACCTAACCAAGTGTAAGCCTAAACAAACTCATATGTGCACGTGAGCCCTTTGGTGCATATCCACACAATGCAGTCTCTCTCTTCTTTGCCACTGAAAAGACACCCAACAAGCAGTTACATGGAAGCAAGCCTTGCCATATGGAAACTGTTCTCTCTTTTGGCATCCAAAGTAGAGTGCTGTTTTTTGAAGCCTCCATAAAATGTCATCCTGTAATCATCCACTCTCCAGGTTTTCCCATCCTCAGCATGCTGTCTCTCACATGATTATTTTAGAAAGAACTGAGTCCAAATACGAGATCATGCTTTTTGGATAGGAAGATGTACATTTTTGAAGGTCCAACTCACATCAGGACCATTTCCTGCAGTCAGCCCCTCATGGCCATTGTTTTCCTCACCAATCTATTGGAGGGTTTTTTTTAGGTCTTTTCTTTTTTTAAAAAAATCAGTAATTGTTATAACACTACACTGCTATAGCAATTATCAGTCAGAACAAAAAACGTTGAAAAACTCTCAAGTGCTGCAGCAGATGACGGGGGAGGGGTGCACAAAAATGGTGGCTGACAGAGGGAAACATGTGGGAAACCACTGTGCTGATGCTCCTTTGCCTACTCAAAGTCTTCTGTACTTGCTGCAGCGACGAATGCACAACACAGAATCCTTACTGTGTGGACACAGTCAATGTTTGGGAAAAGCTGATGAGTATAACACACTACAGTCGTGATGCTCAGTAACTCGCTTTCCTTGTGTCTCCATTCCATCTGCATGCTTCCAGCTGCTGTCCACTGGTCCCTACTATTTCAGCTATTTGTCATTCTGCTCATGCTTGCTCAGTCCTGACCTGCAAGACCCTTGGCTTTTCCAGGCTTGGGCATTACCAACCGAGAGCACACGACTTTGTTAATGTACCTTAATTCTGACCCTCAGCACCTCTGCTAATCACAGAGACAGCTTCTGACAGCACAGAAGGGAAGCCAGTCAACAGCACTCAGCAACTATCTCAGTGGCTGCCCATAGAGAAGGTTTAAGGGAACATCTGATATGCAGGGACGTTCTAATAAAATCCATCTTCCCAGCAGTCCTCCCCAGTACAGATCTAGTAAAGGCAAAGAGCACGATAAACTCCTTGCCCTAAGTCCTCGCTAAGCTGACAGTTCACAAACGATACAAGATCGCTCAGTGACATTAAAAATGTCAGCAAGAGGCAGATGCGGTTTGGCAGAGGAGAAATATTTGCAGGCAGAGGAAAGCAAAACGTCTGACAACAAAGCAAGCTATGAGCAGGGTTTGTTCCAATTGCCGCTGATCTCTGCCATCCTAAGGTCTTAACTTTATCCAACTCTTGCACATGTATATCTAGTTGTTGTTAACCTTTTTCTGAAATAAATGTTAACTTTTAATTTTTTCTATACTAACTTACAACTAGATACAAGAATGCTATTCCCACATAAACTGATTCCTCAGCTGCACACCAAAGTTGTCCTGTTGGAAATACCCCAGTTCTGACAGCTAAGGGAACACCAACAGCTCTTTCTGATACAACAGCGGTTGCCACCAGCAGGATATTCAAGGTTTGAGGAATGAACCAGTTTCCTGCCTGTCCTAGTATAAAGCACAGAAAACAAGAACAACAACAACAAAAAAAAGCAGGTCCCTGGTTTTACTGAAAACAGAGCTCTTGAATACAAAACATTTCAGACTGGATAGGGAGAAAAATAAAGCTGGTTTTGGTTTGGTGAAGCCACTTTGTTGTGCACATTTACAGACAATGATAACTTGCCCCTTTTCTTCTGTATTTTGTCTCCCAGACCAAACAGCATGTTCTGCTAGTGTAAAGGAACTTTTCTTCTATCAGAACATCATCTATACAAAATTCTCAGTAATGTGTATTTATAATACTCACACAAAGGCTAGCCTACATGATATGGTACTACATACATATATTAATTTTGATTTTGCTTATCATCTGTGTTTTTCGATGTTCTGGATAATTTGGTATGGATGAGGCTGTGCTAAATTTTATACTTCTATACTCCCAATTATTTAGGGGCAACATTTCCTGTGGAAGGATCCATGTGGGAGGATAGCTTTGGGTTGACTGTGCCAACAAGACACCCACACACAGCTGAATTAAATCATGTATCTGTTCCTAATACAACCAGTCAGTGCTAATTGCATAGTTATGGACAGCCAGAAGAGAAAGCAGCTTGATAATACCTATCACTAGGTATTCCCCTTCTGTTTCATCATGTTGCAGGCATGACCAACTGTTACTGGAAGATCCAACAGCAATAACCCAGTATCAAGGATTCAACATTATTACCAGAGGTTTGCAAGAATATTCCTGCACAGAGTCAGGCACATAGACTTTCCATTTTCCCGGGAGGGGGGGGGGTTGGGGCTGGGCCAGACGCATTGCTATGCTAGGTCCTTAAAAGAACTGGGGTCCAGTGATATCATAGGGAAGAGCCAGTGACGTCACAGGCCATTGTCACTATCTATGTAGGTGGAGCCATGTGAGATTTAGGGAGGGGCTCCCCAGAAATTTAGAGCCCCCCCCAGCAATGCCTCTGGGCTGGGCTAGACCCAGGAAAAGGTGGAAGTTGGCCAGTGGTTATAGTGGTATCTCAGCAGTCTCCTGCTGTGTCCTGTTTTTGAAATTCACTTTTAGAATAGTCACTTTAAGATCTGCAAATATACATACCAAGTGCATCAGAAAAACTAATGGTCACAAATTTGATAGTAAGAGAGGCAACACAGAAAAGCCTGTAGGAGAACATTTTAAAAGTTTCAGTCCCAGAGCACTAAGCCTATTCCCAGAGGCTATCATTCCACTCTGTGACCTTCATTCCAGCCCCAGAGCACAGATTCTATTGCTAGGGATTGTCATTCCACTCTGGGGGGCTGTCATTCCAGTACCAGAATGCTTCTGCTACTTCCATGTGCTGTCATTCCAATCTGTGACCTGTCATTCCAGTCCCAGAGCACAGATTCTCTTTCTAGGGACCATCATTCCATTCCGGGGGGGGGGGAGTGTCATTCTAGACCCAGAGCAGAGATTCTATTCATAGGAACTGTCTTTCCACCCTGGGGGCTGTCATTCCAGTCCCAGAGTAGCCTATCTGGGCCCAAAGACCACAATGGAAAAACCATTCTGCATTTTCTTTGTAACTTTTTTTGTGCTGCAATGTATTTCAGTGGCGCCCACGCAAGTCAATTAATTCCTGTATCCCATTATCTCCAATGGGCCTTCAAGCCTCTCCTATTGTTTCCAATGGGCAATCCTGTCATTCCTTTTAGAACATCCCAGTTGGTTGCCCCTTTGAAAGTGTACCACACCATTTTAAGTAACAGCAAAATGAAGAGGGTAAACATGTACAGAATGCACATTCCTTGCCAATGTTCTCTCTGGGCTGCACACAGGGCAAAAGGAAATTTTAAAAAGCCTCTGATCTGCATCCCCTCCCCCAATCTTGTTCATGCAGATGGGCTTACAATTTAAAAATGAAATGGAACTTGAAAGAAGAGCTTAAGAGTGGCTGAAGCAGTCCCCCCTTCACTACCATGGGGGGGGGGCTGTTTTCAATCAAGGACATATAGACGCAAGTAAATTAGAGATACACTTTTTCCCCAAATGTAAATTGGAGCCAAGCAAGTCTGACTGTTGCTACACTGAAAGTGGGTGAAGTGAGCCTGGAAGAAAAAAAGTGAGCCCAAAGGAAAGTTTTAAACTCAATATTACCAGGCACTGGTTGGCTGGGGGAGGCTCAGTCCCCCAGGAAAAATTCAGGGGAAGCCCAGGCCCTTGACCCCCCCCCCCATAGTTTACACCTATGCACAGAGTGAGAGATCTTTCAAGCTTTAGGAAAAACACTTTCCACTTGGCAGTCTGAAAACATGAGCATTGTGACACAAAGTCAAACCCTGCTCTTTGTACACTCTGCCAAGCAAATGAGCTCTTAGTTCTTTCCTACAAAGTTTAATCTGGGCAACTACACCTAATAAGAAAATAAGTTTCTAAATGATGTTAACCCTGATCTTTACTGTTTTACCTATATGACCAATACTGCTCTTCTGACCCCATCCTGACATTACATGCTACTGTCATTCCTGTGATAAGGAAACATCAAATGTTTGATCAGACATCTGCACCTATGATGCGACCTCCTAAAACAGGCATTAAATTTCCCTCTGTCTATATATTGAAGTGGATCACACATGATAAAACCTAGGCTTCTAACGGGATGAACATGAAAGCCCAAAACAATCAGCAAAAAGACATAATTTATTTGTCCTAAAGGAAGGAGGTGCAGCACAGCCAAGGGGTTCTGCCAGCTATCAAAAATCACCATGCAAAGGGGTTTGACTTTTTTTAAAATGTCCATCAACCTGCTGGTTATATCACTCCTATCAATTCACCAGAAGTTTAGTGAACTTCAAATGGCAATCATTAATGGTCACTGAACTGCACAATGCCCCAATGTGCTTTCAAACTAGATTTGCAGAAGCCCAGCAGTAAACCAAAAGATTTACTTTGACAGCAGAGAATGAAGGGAACCCTTATCAAGCAAAGCAAGAAACATGCTGCCAGCCTCTTCCTTCTTATATTTGTACAGTACCCTGATTTGTCCAAACAGATCATGCTAATTTTTGTCCTACTGCTGTTCAGCATGCCACTCTAATTTTCAACTCAGAAAAGAAATGGCCCAAACACAATTAAGAAAAAGACAAGTTACAGGCAATTTTTGTCTAATTAATAATTATCATATGGCATTAGGTGTAGCATAGCCAGGAGATTTGAAGATTCTGGCAGTGTGAAACTATAGCTCTTTTTGTGGTGAGCTGGGTGTTTGTGTGTTGGGGAGGGTTGTTAGTTTGTTTGTTGGGCTGAGAGAACTGTAACTGACCCAAGTTCACCCAGCAGGCTTCAAGTGGAGGAGTGCGGAATCAAACCCGGTTCTCCAGATTAGAGTCCGCCACTCTTACCCACTACCCCAAACTGGCTCTCACAATTTTTGTCTGATAGGGACCTACTTAGAAAAAAATCTAAAACTGCAAAAATGCTGCATTCAGTGACACTGTGATGCCTATTGTTAAGAGAAAGCAAAAGCAATGTTTAAAAGTCACTGTATTTCTGTGCATTATCCTGGCCTTCCTCAACCAGTTTGTACCAACTGCCAGTTTCCATATCCTAACTGCCCTTTGAAAACAGAAGGATGGTTTAGAAATTTCCAAGCATGTAATTCTTTTAACTGCCAGAGGGGGCTCTACAGAGTAACACAAGATGTCCATGTGTTCCATTAGGTTTGCAGAAACAACCAGGGAGATATCCAAACCTAATGCTCCCATAGGCATATTACTAAAAAGTATTAAATCACACTTGGGGAGAAAACATTGTGTGTTTTCTTTTGTTTTTTAAGAAATGTGCATAAAGCAAAAGGTCCTAACCAGACTATTTTTCCTGTATTTTTCAAGGTTTTCAGAGCTGAGGAGCAGCTGGCTAATATTCACCTTGGAAGAAGTTAGAAGGGGTGGGGGAAAGAGATGAGCTGGAAATGCTCCAGTTGACCCAGGCTTTGCTAGAGAGATGCTGAGTTATTATGCATAGAGGTGCTGCGTTAGGTTGGCCACAATGGGATTCTCCTCAGATGCAGACCATATTCCATCAAGTACAGTAAGACTCTATTAGGGGAGATACAATAGGGACTTCGCTTTACCCAGCCTCTGAGAAAATAACTGCTCATTTCAATGCAAAACAGCAGTGCTTATTAAACACCTCCTTGAAGGAAGATAGGAAGAGAGAATGGGAGAAGGAGGGGGAATGAAGGGGCAACCTGTGGTGGGGGTGGGGGGTATTTGCAATCAAAGTACCTTTTTGAGATTAATCCACTGTTTGAAGTAATCAGCCACTGGAAGCCCTAAGTACTGGCATTGTCCAGGTAACCTGTGTGAGAGAAGAGAGAGCAGGTTAGATTCAATTAGAGCAGCCTAACAACACAAAATCGTCTTTGTTAAACGCTGCTGGCTCAGAGAAAGAGGAGAGAATCAGATCATATAGCCTGCATTTCAGAAGCATCCCCTGCACTGGACAAAGGCCACTCAAACACTGAAACTCAACCCAAACTCCTAGACCAGCTTGGGCAGCAGCCATTATATGAATGCCAGACATTCCCGAAGGGAGGCTTGTTTAACAAAGGGGTGCTTTGAAGAAGTGGGGGGCACGTTTCTATTAAAAATTGCAGCTTAGAGAAGCAACACCATTTAAAGGCAAACAGTCCTCTTGTTGTACATCTGTGCTAACACGCTTTCTGGCAATATAACATGGGAGTAAAAATGGTAATATTTTTCTCTCGAACATCATCATCGTCATCATTATCCCACCTTTCTCACGGAGACTCAAATGGATTACAAAATATGAAAAGCAATTAAATCAGGCATCAAAGACCACCAATAAACAACACAGTAGAACTAGGATGACAGAGACTGGAAAACAATGTAAAGAGAAGCTGCCTAAGGCAATAGAAATTATCTAAGGCATGACATACCAAAATGAGGGAAAGGGTGTAACAAATATAGAGGACACTGCAGTAAAGAAAGGGAGGCAATAAGTACAATACAAACTGAAATAGAATTCCTTCCATCCTCCCATATTATCCTCACAATACCATGAGGTAAAGCAGGCTGAGAGAGACTTACTGGCTTAAAGCTATCCTATAAGCTTCACAGCTGAGTAAAAATTTGAACCCAGGTCTTCCCAGTCCTAGTCCGACCCTCTGATTACTACTGTCTCGGAGTGCTACAGATTAGCTCCACAAGAATAACAGCAAAGAAGTTCAGTATTTTTATTTATTTATTCATTTATTAATTGTATTTATATCCCGCCCATCCCGTGGATGGGCTCAGGGCAAGTAACATCATTATAATAAATACAACTGCAGTTTAAAACACAATATAAACATTAAAAACGATGGGTACAACTTAAGACAAAAGTCAGCTAGCTATAAAAATTCTAGCCTGATGGTGCAGGTGAAATAAAGGCCAGTTGTCAGTAGGTGGGTGGGTGACAGCAACCTCAGAGAGGCCATATGTGGGCGCTCGTTGCCTCAATCTTTCAGTGAGCCACAGGGAAGATAACTTTTTAAACCTATTGTTATAATATTCTTTATAGTGTGAATAAGAGGTTATGCAGCTCAAAAAGGATTAGACCAACACAGAGAATATATATAGCAGCCAATTAACACCATAAAAAGAAAAGAAAGTAGGTACCCATTCAGCCAAAATTCCTAAGATAAATTCCTTTCACTGTAACCCAAACAAAAACCATATGCTTATTTACATTTATAATTCTATTAGTTCTAACAATCTTTCTTAATTCAATAAAACCTTGTATTTATTTGAGATTCCATCATTAGCTTTGCTCAATATAGAATAAAAATGGAAGCCAAGTTGCAGCAAAACAATCTCAATCTGCTTGAACTCTTATCTAGTTTTAATACTCAAATTAGCTTTTCTATGGGTTAAATTATTCAGATGTAACTGAACCAAGCTTTCTTATCAATGCATCTGTGACTCTTCCACTGGGCAGCAATAGTTCTCCCTGCTGCTGAAAGATGATGGACAATAAGTTCTCTATGTGGTGAACAGTAAATTCCAGGGGACATATATTCCAGAGTGCAAGAGTGCCATTTTAGGGTCAGGTTTACTCAAATGTTTGTTCTCAGTAAATACAGAATCATAGAGCTGGAAGGGAACTCCAAGGTCATCTAGTCCAACCCCCTGCAAAATGCAGGAAATTCACAAATACCTCATCCCACACACACATCCAGTGACCACTGTTCCATGCCCAGAAGCCTGTTCCACTGAGGAACCAATCTGTCAGGAAGTTCTCCCTAATGCTTAGCCGAAAACTCTTCTGATTTAATTTCAACCCATTGGTCGACCTTCTGAGGCAACAGGAAACAACTCTGTATATCATATCACCTCTCAATATGAATTGCCAAAAGCATCCACTTTAGGATGAATCCATCACATATGAAACACTGGACCAAGTTCATGACATTCTTGCCAACAAGTACAAGGAGCATCTAAAATATTTGCTGCATTTTTGTGGAGGTATAAATACATTACATTCTTACATTCATATTCCCTTCTTTGGACTCAGATTTATTGCTCCAGAAATAAAGGTGGCATCCCACTCTTTCTTGTCAATAAACAAGTCTAAATCTAAACCTTTTCATTATACAAACATACAAACATTTGAATTTCCAAATTTAAGATTTAATACTTCCTTCCACAACTGGGTTTGATTTTAAATGGAATTCAGAAGGAGTTAGGTCCCTTGAAACTTGTGGTGTAAGAACAAAATTCATTATAAAATGACTTTTTTGCATTCAACCTATTTCAGACTGTACCTACATTAATGCTTTAAAAAACAGGGGTTGCACTTACCTGTAACAAGGAATCGAACATGGCTCTCCAGGCTAGCGTCCACTGCTCTTAACCACTACACCACTCCAGTTTTCAGGAGCAGCTGTCAGTAGGTGATGTAAAAGACCTCTTGAATGTATTTGGCTTTGGCTCTGACCTGGATGGACCAAGCTAGCCCGATCTCACCAGATCATGGAAGCTAAGCAGGGCTGGCCCTAGTTACTGCTTGGATGGGAGAACATGGGACTGCAGTACTGCAATCCAGCCATCGGGAGGAACTAGCAAGCTCATAAGTAAAGAAATCTTCCCAAGAGTGCTAGGCTCCTCTCCAGGGAGGTACTTCCTGCCCAAAAGTCACATGACCTGGGAGAAGCCTGCACCAGGCCTATAGCTACCAAGGGGCCCGTGGGCCCCCCCACAGTTTTTAAGGGCCCCTCCCTCAATTCTCAGCTCCCCCTCCCTCCCCCAAGCAGCTTGGAGCAAGAGTAAAAGCCTTCCGGCTGTGTGTGCTGTGACCCATCTACACCTGCTTTTCCTAGCACTGCAGTCTGCAGCCACGGAATGACCCCACTTCCCAGAGGCGCTGTCTGCTTTGGCTGAGTCCAGGCAGAAGACTCTGCCCCCTCTTCCCTCCCTGAGCCTCCCCCTGGTGCATAAATCGCAGGTGACCCAACAATCAAAATGGGCTCTTCCCTTCAAATCCTCCCACCCTTCAGGGAGGCGAGTGCTCAGTATTTGTGCAGCAAAGGCCGGGCAGTGTTTCACAGACCCCCCCCTCAAACCTCAGCTCGAACCCCCCTCCCCTTTCCGTAAACCTTAGTCTAATCCTTAACGTCGGGCTGGTATCTACACCGCAGTACGCTCTCCTATGGGGAAAGAGAAAGTAGTTCTGCAGTAGTTTAGCCAAACGATTGGAACTGCCCCCCCTCCCCATTACCCAGATTTACAGCAGTCATCACGACCAGGATGCACAGAACCAACAGAGGTGAGAGGAAAGGCTGGCTCATCCTTACAGAGGCAAAGGATCTTCACCGGGATGTACTAAAAGGAAGGACAGGATTGCCCATTGGAAACAAAGGGAAACACCTGATGGCCCGTTGGAATTAATGGGAGCCAGGA
>NW_015173676.1:1813527-1825198 GCF_001447785.1 Gekko japonicus
ACGGGCTCCATTGAAATACATTACAGTACAAGTAGAGTTGCAATAAAAATGTGGAATGGATTTTCCATTAGGATCCATTAGGATCTCTTGGCCCAAATAGACTACTTTGGGACTGGAAAGACAGACCCTGGGAGTAACAGAAGTCTTCTGGGACTGGGATGAAAGGCCCCAAAGTGGAATGACAGCCCTTGGATGCAGTAGGAGTGGTCCCAGACTACTCCTACTACATCCAGGGGCTGTCATTCCACTCTGGGGCCTGTCATTCCAGTTTCAGAACACTCCTACTACCCCCTAGGGGCTGTCATTCCACTCTGGGGCCTGTCATTCTAGTCACAGAACACTGCTGCTACCCCCAGGGGCTGTCATTACACTCCATGGGCTCTCATTCCAGTCCCAGAATGCTCACCTACCCAGATCGCTCAATGTGCATGCGGACTTTCTGAGCACATGTGGAGTGCGCAGAGAACATTGAAGGGCACTGCACTCCTGCAGCCTCATAGGACAACTGGATTGCCTTGCAAATCCATCTAGAAATTATTTATGTGGAAGCCACCTGACCTTTTTTAGTACAACTAGTTTGGCTAAGACCTACGACAAACTCCATTGGGGAACTAGTAACTTGGAAGGAGGGTACAAATTATTCAAACCTCGGAGGAAACGTTTGCCCTCATTAGTGGCAAACACAGAAATACCTTGAAAGGGAACGTGAGAAGCTAAATACACCTTAATTGAGCTATTGTCTAAACCCTTATCTTTAAGGTCCAGGAGAAATTCTAAAATAAACTTCAGTTCACAGGCATAGGGATCCAATCCTCTAAGTGTCGCCCAGGATGAAAAGCAGGAGAACTTTCCCACATATGAACGCCTAGTAGATGGCTTTCTGGCAGCCAGTAGTACGTCATCTACTAAGGGCTGTGACACGGTGACAGCTGTACTAGCCATGCGTTAGTTTGAGAAACTCCAGACTCAGGTCGGATGGACGGTGTCCTCTTATTAGAACTGGTGCTACTGGAAACCTGTGAAACAGACCTCCTGCCATGGACCAGAGTTTGGGAAACCATGGCCATCTTGGCCAAAACAGAGTTATGACAATAGCAGTGGTACCATCTAGATGCGCCTTGGCTACTACGTGGCTTAGAAGGGGAAGCGGAGGAAAGGCATAATACAGGTAGTCATTCCACTGAAGTTGGAAAGCATCTCCTAAAGAGACCACACTCATGGCAGCTCAAGAGCAAAAGAGGGTGCATTTTGTGTTGGACTGGGTCAATCTATGTGAGGGGTACCCCATCTCTGGAAAAGTGGTCTTCAATAGGTGTCTGAGAGAGACTATTCGTGGACAGAGTGGGATACTCTACTGAGCCTGTCGGCCTGCGTATTTAAACGGCCGGCTATGTGGATTGCCATGATGTATGCCTTCATTTGTATGACTTGGTTCCACAGGGAGATAGCTTCTGCATTGAGCGCCATAGCGGGAGTGCCCCTTTGTTTGTTGACATAATACTGGACCGTGGTGTTGTCCATGTGAAGGAGGACAGATTGTCCCTGCAGGGAATCTGGAAAAGAACATAAGGCTATCCTTACTGCCCTAAACTCCAACAGATTAATGTGCAACTTAGTCTCAGGTGGTGTCCCATGCCCCTGAGCTACCTGGCTCTCACAGTGGGGGGGCCAGCCTATTAGAGAGGCATCCGTAAATAACTCGACGTCAAAACTCAAAAGGCACTCCCAGTTGCAAATGTGGCATTTGGACCACCAATCCAATTCCCGTAGTATAACACGGGGCACCATGAACTGGCAGTTAGGATTATCTGTGTGGGCATGGAAGACCCATAAGAACCAATCCTGCAGAGTCCTCATGTGTAATCTCGCATGAGGCACCACTGCTGTGGTCACGGCGAGATGCCCCAAAAGGCATTGGAGAAACCTGACAGAACGTCTCTGGCAGGATATTAGAGACCGTACCAGGTGTATTATGCACTGAGCCCAGATGTCGGGTAGAAATGCCCTTCCCAGTGTCGCATCAAAAATGGCTCCAATGAATTCTATGCGCTGCATAGGGGATAGTTTGGATTTAGCGAAATTCAACAGCAACCCGAGAGATTGCAGTGTGGTTACTGTACGGGTAACATCCGCTGAGAGCTGTTCTGGAGTTTCTGTGACCAGAAGCCAATCATCCAGATACGGGTAAATTGTACACCCTTGTAGGTGGAGATAGGTGACTACCACAGAGAGACATTTAGAGAATACCCTAGGAGCCGAAGCAAGGCCGAAGGGTAGAACTGAATATTGGAATACGACATCCTCATGAATAAACCATAAATCCTTATGAATTGCAATATGGAAATATGCATCCCTTAAATCTATGCTGGCAAACCTGTGTGGAGTAATAAAATAACCTCCTGTAACTATAGCATACGAAACTTAGGTTTTAAGAGAAACTTATTAAAGTGGCAGAAGTCTAATATGGGCCACTGGCCACAATCCTTCTTGTCTATGAGGAAAAAGGGCGACTAGAAACCCAGGGAGACAATGGGGTCTTGTACCTGCTCAATGGCACCTTTGTCAAGTAGAGATTGCACTGGCAATGACAGCGTAGCCGAATACGTATCAGAGAAGAAGAAGAAGAGATTGGATTTAAACCCCATCCTTCACTACCCAAAGTCGTCTCAGAGCGGCTTACAAACTCCTTTCCCTTCCCCTCCCCGCAACAGACACCCTGAGAGGTAGGTGAGGCTGAGAGAACACTGACACAAACTGCTCTTTTTCAAGAACAGCTGTGCCAGAACGATGGCTCAGTGAGGAAACAGACAGTCACACCTGGGATATGATGTAAACTCCAAGAAATAACCTTCTTTTATTATGGACAAAACCCAAACATCCTCAGTAATAACAAACCAGGTATCACAGAAATGTAATAATGTGTTTCCAATAAGCGAGGAATGTGCTAGTCACTGCAAGTTAACGGAGTCTCTGGTAGATCTACCACCCTGCGTTGACTTTGGCTTGGACCACCTGTTCTGGTAGGCTGGTTGATACCGAGAACTAGGGGCAGAATGGTAGGGTTGACTTTGAAATCTGGACTCAGAGTAACAGAAGGGTCTATTAAAGGTCGGCCTATGCATGGGGCGAGACCAGTATCTGGGTTTTGGTTGGTTGCCAGTTGAGGCAGTTATTCCAAAGGATTATGCTTGTAATTTATACTTCCGAATGCGCTCTAAGACTTTGTCTGTCTGTTCACTAAACAATTCCTTCCCTCCGAAGGGAAGCTCCTCTAGTTTCATCCTAGTATCTAATGGCAAGGCCGACAACCGTAGCCATGAGTGTCGGTGTAAAACTAAAGCCAACCCCATAGCCCTGCCATGGCAGTCCGCATTATGGCATGCTGAGTTAACTTGGAGCTTCCCTAGACATCTACCCTCCTCCATTATCACCTTTGCCAAGGCCTGCTTGTCTTGGGATAACAAGTCCAGGTAAGGGCCTATTTTCTCCCAGAGGAGACGGTTGTACAATCCCATAACTGCGGAGAAGTTCACTACTCGAAGACCCATAGCCCCTGAAGAGTATATTTTTATACCGATCGTGTCAAACTTGCGACCCTCTTTGTCACTGGGCGAGGTACAGGACCCATACTGCGTACGTGATGGAATCACTTCTGAAATAAAAAAAATTGACTTAGGGTGCTGAAACAAAAAATTACAGTTTGGTGTAGTGGTTAAGTGCACTGACTCTAATCTGGGAGAACCAGGTTTGATTCCCCACTCCTCCACTTGCACCTGCTGAATGACCTTGGGAAAGCCATAGTTCTGTCAGAGGTGCTCTTGAAAAAGAGCAGTTTCTGTCAGAGCTCTCTCAGCCCCACCTACCTCACAGGGTGTCTGTTGTGGGGAGGGGAAGGGAAAGGAGATTGTAAGCCGCTCTAAGACTCCTTTGGGTAGTGAAGGGCGGGGTATAAATCCAATCTCTTCTTCTCCTTCTACAATCAGCATCTATCACTCTATAGAGTCCATCCAAGCGTCTGGCCGACGGGGCTGTGGACACCGGGTGTGTCCATGCTGTCAGCATCACTTCCTGTAGGCCTTGCAGAAGTGGTAAAGCTACAGGCCGCACATCTGGCGTGAAAAGAGCCTGCATTAGGGGGTCTTTAGTTTTAGGCTCAGAAACAATATGCTTTAAGTCCAACGCCTTGGCCATATGGATGATTTGGTCCGCAAAGGAGGAGATGTCTTCAGATGGTGATGTAGACACCTGGCCAGCAATCACATCATCAGGGGATGGTAGTGAAGCATGTTCTGATTCATAGTCAGAGGCAGCATCTCCTTCCAAAAGTGATGAAGGACGGGTGTAACTGGGAACCTCCAGAGGATCATGGTGGACGGAGCGAGGTGACCTCGAGCACCGGCGGTGATGCTTCTGAGAATCTAGCGCATGGCTGCACTCACATGGGTACCACAGCAGTGGCATATCAAACGAATCCACAGACAGTACCGAACTGGAAGGATGTATGAGAAGGACATCAGACGAGGTGGATCTTCTGCGGCAACCCGACCGTTCTGAACACGGGGAATCAGCACTGAGTAGCATCAGCACCAACAGAGATCAGTACTGCAGAGGTCACGACACCGACCAGTATCGAGTTGGTGACCGTCGTCTCAATTCCGGATGACTCTCAGCGCCACCGGTTTCTCGACACCGAGGGGAAGGCAATTGTCAGCGCTGAGCCGATGTTGACCCCGACAGACGAGTCTCGTCATCGGGTGCTGGTGACAGCAGTGAGCGTCGTTCATGCGCACATTTCCTTTTCTTTGGCTTTTTTGCTGGCGGCTCAGACTTCGCTCTAGCCAGTGGAGGAGCAGAAGCCTTCTGAGCTTGAGCGGCTGTCAGGGCTGAACTGATGAAAGGCGGTCGTGAGGATTTTTTTGTAGACACCTCTGGGTCAACCTGTGTCTCTGGAGCCGCAAGGGCCCTCTCCCACAAGGCGGCCTTCAGCTGTGCCGCTCTGCCCTCCCATGCTTGAGGTGTGAGGGCCTTACAGGCTTTACAAATGGCTGTATTATGAGTCTCCCCCAGGCAGAGGAGACAAGAAGAATGCTCATCAGTCTGAGCCATCTTCGCCCCACAAGTACAGCATTTTTTTAAAAGGGCTACCTTCTGCCTATCCGAGGCCATAATTTTACCCCAGGAAAACACTCAGCTCACTGACACAAGTCCTCTTCTAGTGGCGGCAAAAAGAGAACTGAGGGGAGAGTGCAGGTTCCTCCCAGGTCGTGTGAATTTTGGGCAGGAAGTACCTCCCTGGAGAGGAGCCTAGCACTCTTGGGAAGATTTCTTTACTTATGAACTCGACAGGATGGACCACTGGAATCCAACGGAACAGTCAGAAGATGAAAAGGTGTATATTTTCATTGGAACATCATGGGTGGACAATCAATGTCCAAAGCTATTCTTTGCAGTCCAACATACAGAACAGGGTGTTTGGGCCAACTTTTTAAAAACTGATTTAGAGACTTCTGGAGAGGTAGGACAAAGAAGTGTTTTTTCAAAATTCATGCCAAAATCTATAAAATCCGTACCAATATGGGCATGTAAGTTCACAAGATCACTACCACACACTATGAGATTGTCAGACTACGTATAAACAGGACAGTCAAGCTACAATTGCTAAACAGCCACAAAGCACTTAGGAGACCACAATAACTTTCTCATTTCTGTACAGTGCTAAAAACAGTTTGCAGGTAATGGACTGTTAAACTTTTCTCCTTTTAACATTTTAATGATTTTAAGGTTATATGTTTATTTTTAGAGCTGAAAGCTAATTTGCTTGTATTTAACGAACATGTAATATTTTGATAAATGGTCTTTGACCGCAAATAAACATAATTCATTTATTCATTCATTCAGTTACCAGGTACACAGGGCAAGCAAAATTGAGTACAATACACAAGCTCAGGACTTAAAGAGTAATCTTTACCCAGTTGTAGGAACTGGGGTCTTCTAGTTATCAGGCATGTAGTAAATACCCCAAACCCACACCTTCTACTACTGGTCTGGGGCGTGGATGGAAATTGTATCCTTTATTTTGGAATGTGGATTTGTTTGTCCCCAATCAATTTTGATTGATACAGGGTAGCTAACAGGTCATTTTGTTTATTAATGCTTTACTAAAGATTTTTAGAGTCACCTTGGACACCGAAATGGGTATGAATTAGGAGAACACAGGAAAAACCAAATATTAATTAAATAAGTGATTAATAGATCCATTTACCCATGGTAATTACAGCAATCCAAGCAATTGGATATGCAAATTAAGCATGCACTTTGTATCCAGCACTTGATTGTAAACAGTGTTCCTTCAGCTAAACTTGTATTTAAAAAAAGAAAGGGGATTGGCTAGAGCAGAGAAGGGCAGTATTGGTTACCTGGTGTCATTAGTATTCCACCCAGGGGAGCAAGCTGTGTTTTCAGAAGTCAAAGGCCTGGCTAGTAGAGAAAATAAGTATTCTCCTGCTGGCATTTGTATTTCCATATACCCTGTTCCGTGGCTAAGCAGTCACTGACATTTGGGTTTTCCTAACATCCTAGGCAGAATGCTATAGAGCTGACAGTGGTAGGGGCAAGATGGAAAGCAATAAGCAGGGGAAGTTGCCTTGGAAGGATTCTCATTTTTCATTAGAGGGTAAAGTTCCTTTGAAAGGATAAGAGTAGAAAAGGTTTCTTCTGTCCACCACCACCCCACTTCCGCCCCATGCCCTGCATGTGCACAACTATCAAGACTTCATGGACTTGGCATCATTCTCCAGTACAATTTCCTACCAAATCACAACAAGACTAATCTGGAAACAAGATTCTTAGTCACATGTGGACAGACATTTTTAAAAATATATTTCCACAGGTACATACATGCTAAACTTGAATATGAATATAACAGTAGTGAGACAAAGTGCTCTCAACTACAAATACTACGGGGCTGAAAAAAGTATAGAGGAGGGCAGCCAAGATGATGAATCAGTTGGAATACTCTTCCTATGAGGAAAGGCTGAAGAGCCTGGAATTTTTGAGCGTAGAAAAAAGAAATCTGAGGAGGGACATGATAAATTATAAAATTTTGCATGGGGTGGAGAAAGTGAACAGAGGAAGTTTTCTCTGCCTCTCCCATAACACTAGAATTCAGGGGGACCCACTGAAGTTGATGAGCAAGAGGTACAGAACAAACAACAATACTTCTTTACTCAACAAATGATTGAATTGTAGAATTCACTACTAGTGGAGGTAATAATCCCACGAGCTTTAAAAGGGGGATAGACAGATTCATGAAGGAGGGGTCCATTAACAGCTACTAGACACAGTGAGTAAAGAGACCTCCATATACAGAGGCAAAATCAGGACTTGGCTACTGTGCTCTGCTTGTTGGATCTCCAGGGTAACTGTCTGAGTGCAATGTGAAAGAGGATGGTGGACTCGATCAGAGGTACCCAACCTTTTTGAACCTGTGGGCACATTTGGAATTCTGACACTGCAGGGTAGGTACAGCAACAAAATGGCTGCTGCAGGAGGCACAGCCAGCCACAAAATGACTGCCACAGCTTACATTTGGTCACACAGTAAGATTCTTGTGCTGTGATGGCAGCTGCTGTCAAAGCAATGTTTTTAAAAATCTGCACAGCCAACCATATTTCCAATGGCTAATCAGAAGCCTCACTGGTCAAAAGCCCCAGTTGGCCCTTTTAAAAACCCTGGGCAGAAGCAAGGAAAGGAGAACTTTGGAGAACCCTGAATTAGATGGACTACTGGTCTGATTCAGCAGGGCTGTTCTTATCAACATCATGCAATACAACACGTCTTGACGAATCCCAGGTACCAGCCTGCCATGGAGCCTAGTAATGTTATTGTGGCACCATTTCCAGTAATGATTTTATTTCTATGCAAATCTCAGGGAAAGTTTTAAACAAGTCTCAGTGGAAGTCCAATCAGTTTTTCCACTGTCCAAAAAGAGGGGCATGAACACCAAAAAGGCTATGTTTGGGATCATGGGAGCTGCATGTATAAAAGCCACGTGGAAGAGGTGCTGTAATAAGGAGGAGAATTGGCTGATATTGAGCAAAAAAGCTGGCTAGATCCTACCCAAAGCTTATTTATCAATTCACATCAGAATGTTCTGTTGTATGACAAAAATAGGTGTATATTTTTGTAATCGCTTGTCATTGCTTGTGTATGAGCAAACTTGAGTTTACATCATTCAAAGTTGTCATGACCTACACTGTAAGGTTTGTCGAAGGCACACAGTCCTAACAGTAGCCTTACTATTCTGAAAGGCTGGAAAAGGGAGAGAGATGCAAATGAGAAGCAAGGTCACATGACTTTCTTTCCTCCTCTCAAGGCTGCTCTTCTTTTTCTAATGAATTGGGGGGAAAGAGCCCGGCTTGGTGGTGATAAACAGCCATGTGTTGGCTATCACTTTCCCTAAGTTGAGAAGAGGCAGCTAGTGATGGATGGGCAAGAATTTGGTTATCAGGCAGGGCTGTCAGCCAGAGTTGCAGATATCACACACACATTTAGCAGGGCATCATTATGCAATGGCATGGAGCTAAAATATGGGCAAGGGTACTGAAAACAAGAAAGAATGGGATTTTAAAAAATAGTAAATTGAACAACAATAAAAGAGTGCATGGCCAGGACATTATCATGCTAGTGACACCTTTTATCTCAGTCTGGTTAGCGAGAGAAGGGCACAAATTGGTCCTTCCTCCACTATTGTGTCCTCTTGTACAAACAGAAGCAGATAAAATGTGCCACTGGTGTGATAGCATATCAGTTTAACCCTAATTATCCAGGGGGTCACACTAAGAAATAAGGGTTTCATATTTCAACAGGTTCCTTAGTTTCAGCTATGGAAGAGCCACAGTAAAATCAAGGGGGAGAGGGGGCAATGAGAAGGGGAGGGAGCCTGTAATTGAATTCAGTCACTCAGGTGGTCCTAGTGTATAAAAAATTAATGTGCAAGTCCCCAACTAATCAGAGATGGTTAACGTCCATCTGCTTCTGGGTCAGAATGTCAGAAGCTCAAGATAATAGGGCATTTCCTACAAACTGGATTCACTGAAACTCAGCTCATTTTTAAGTCCTCTTTTGGAAAAGATAAGGGGGCATTAAATATTGGTTTTCATAGACCCCAGAGACATTAATTGAACCACATATGCTATCATTTGTGTTCTGAAATTACATAAAAAGCATTGCCACTATTGCTTCAGTAAAGGCCTTTCCATAGCAAAGGGGAAGGAACAACAGCATTAGCTATCCCTGCCTAGTCTCAATCCATTCTGAATAAAACTGCACCTTCTTCCAATAATTAATAGCATCTCATGAGGAAAACTATCAAATAGTATAAAAGCTATGAGGAAGGAGGATACTGTGAGAGGATGAGCAAGTAGAACAACAGCACCAGATTCCTACATCCCTGCAAAAAGCCATATGCCCCATACAATTCCTCTGTATCATAAATATAGACCTCTGGATGTGACCTCTGGAGGCATCTGGATCAGGATGGATTGGCAATGCTGTTGTCGTTGGACCTGTCAGCAGCATTTGACACGATCGACCATCAGTTACTGACCCACCACCTCGCCAACACTGGAGTCCAGGGACTGGCTTTGCAATGGCTTGCCTCCTTTCTCCAAGGTCAGGGACAAAGGGTGGCACTGGGGAAACAGCTATCCTGAAGGCACACACTGGGCTGTGGAGTCCCTCAAGGGGGAGTGATGTCCCTGATGCTTTTTAATATCTGTATGTGCCCCCTTGCCCAGATTGCCCAGAGGCATGGGCTGGGATGTCACCAGTATGCGGATGACACCCAGCTCTATCTGCTGTTGGGTGGCCAGTCTGACTCCAAACCGGAAGATCTGGAACAGGCATTACAAGCCGTGGCTGGTTGGCTTAGGCTGAGCCGATTGGAACTGAATGTCCTGTGCCTGAGCCAGGGCAGCCCGAGGGTAGGGATCCCACTTACGACCTTCGATGGGGCACCACTAGTGCCAGCGCCAGAGGTCAGGAGTTTGGGAGTGCTCCTGGATGCCCCCTTAACAATGGACACTCAGGTAGCAGTCACTGCCAAATCAGCCTTTTACCATCTTCAGCTGATCAGGCAGTTGGTTCCCTTCCTCGAATGCAATGACTTGGCTGGAAGGGCGGGGTAGAAATTTGATAGATAAATAAATAAAAGACAATAAAAACACAGGACTCATGCATCCAAGCTTACAAGAATGCTGATCTCTTTTGAAAGTTTAAAAAGCATAAACTATGTGACAGATATGTACAATTCAGAATCCACTGCTATCCCTTGATTCAAGAATAGCTCACCACCTAGGATAGCACAGCTCTCAGTTTTCATGCCAACTTAAGATAGATCTCTCTTTTCTCTGCCCTCAAACATGTCACAGCATTGCCAGACTCTGCAATACATGTCAGTTACACACAACAGTGTGCATGAAGCAGAAACATGAGAATAAGGAAATGGGAAAGTACAACACATAGCTCCTCTATTGGTTGTCTGGAAACACTAATTCCTGCCACAGACAGGCTGGTGGGGTTGCATCCTACTGTCTAAGTTCTAGTGTAAGAGTCATCTGGGCAAATGGATATTTTGGGGGGGGGGAGAACCCTGCGGACTTTGCTGTCTAGCTTTGTACTGAAGAAAACCTCTTACAATGATTCCCAGTAAGTATGCCGAGGGCTGCAGCAGTTTTCCTGAAACAGGTATACTCAGGTTCATCTCTTCCTGTATTACAAATGCCATTGATGATGGCCACTAATATGAAAGACAAGCCATGTCCCGATCTGATCTATCAGGGCTTCTCTTTTTGCACCCTTCTCCCAACCTCAACCCTGTGTTAATGAGCTCCCATTTCTAGTTTCCAAAATCTCCATCATATTCTCCCCTTCCGTTATCTTCCCTGTCATTATTGAGTTTAGTTACTAATAGAAAGGCAGTATACAAATCTTAATTTTTGGCCCTGGCTCCAGCCTAGTGGAACACTCTGCCAGATGAGATTCGAGCCCTGCAGGATCTGATGCAGTTCCACAGGGCATGCAAGACAGAGTTGTTCCACCAGGCCTATGGTTGAGGGCAGCAATGGCTCTTCCATCTTAGACTGGTCTTCCTTTCATCTTCCCCTCCCCTTTCCTTCATATCAGGCAGATTTTAGGATATTTCTCTCCCTTCTGGGATGAGAAGCACTAGGTTGTGCTCTTTATACACTATCTATTACAGGGGTGTCAAACTCATTTGTTATGAGGGCTGGATCTGACATAAATTATTATTTTTATTTATTTAACATTCAACTTTAGATCCCGCTCGAACCCCCTTGTCAGGGGGGTCTCTGAGCGGCTTACAATTCGGTGCTAGTCACCATTTTACTTCCCTGACTAAGGCCACATATTTGTATGGGGTGGGGAGACCTACCGGCACCCCTATGGTGGTGGTTGGTAGTTGGTGGTGTTCTCCTCTTCTTCCTGTTGGCTCAGGCAGTTTCTCAGGCGGTTTCTCAGGCGGGACGCTCTCCTCGGCGCCTGGCGGCAACCTCCCTCTCTCGAGGCGCGCGACTTCCCGCCTCCTTCCGGTTTCAGCTGCGTCCTTTTCCGGCTCCGCTGTACCGGCGCTTGGCGTCATCGCGGCCTTCTC
>NW_015173676.1:1825359-1825470 GCF_001447785.1 Gekko japonicus
CCCCCCACCCTACTAAGGGTGGGTACCCATTTATCTACTTCCAATTAAGTTGCTTTCGAACCGCTGGGTGGGCGGTGTGCCTTGATGCATGCATACTTCTCAAAAACCCCT
>NW_015173676.1:1825942-1826105 GCF_001447785.1 Gekko japonicus
TCAGTCCTTCGGGTACCAGCCATTTATATCCAATTTGCCTTCTCTGTAAGAAGATAGTCAATCCTTTATACTCCTTTCTTTTCATTCTAATCTCAAATGGAACATCTTTCAAAACTCTAATTTGCTGATCACCAATCTTCAGGGGTGACGCTGACGTATTCTT
>NW_015173676.1:1826520-1864700 GCF_001447785.1 Gekko japonicus
TCCATGGAGTCAGGTTTTTGATTTATTTTTTGCAGCTCTGCCAGCAGATGACGAGCAAGTTCATTCTCTGGTTGACTGGCAGCAGCTACTGCAGAGACTGGGCTAGGACAGGAAGTCCCACCCGTCCTCTTGGGCAGCTTTTCTTGTGCTTTCCTCGCCATGTTAGAAGTTTGTTTATACTTTGAAAGTATTCGCTACAACTTCTCCAAATGGCTCTCCAGCCACCGCTTTTTCTTCCCTCCCAGAAGGTAAGCTGCTTTTCCCGTCTTTCGCTTCACCCCCCTTTATAGCTTTTTTCTTTTATAGTCTCTTTTATGGGTGTGGGGGAGTCCCCTCCTTCTCCACTTGTCCGAGGGGGGGGGAAGCCTTTCAACTGCTCAAGATTTACGACGTCAACTTACAGTTCGCTCACTTTCGTTTTCGGATCAGTCTCTGCCGCTTCACCACTCCGCTCTGCCGGGGGCTTTGCTAAACCCCATTGCGGGGCACAGCGCAGCTGGAGCCGTTTGGGGCAGGGGAGACTTTTGGCGGAGGAGCCTCAATTCCCGGCTTGTGTGCCGGCAAGAGGCATCCCCCAGACTCCCAAATGCGCCCCCTGGTTCGGAGCTCCTTTAACAAGGGCTCCTTAGGATCTCCGCACCGGCGGGATCCCTCCAGACAGCGTGTGGGCGATCCGACTCCGGGAGTTGACCCGAGAGTCGATCGCCAGGCGCGCAGCCATACTCCGGGAGTTGACCCGAGAGTCGATCGCCAGGCGCGCAGCCATAACTGGAAGTCTAAGCTGCAAACCTACTTTTGATTTATTGACATTCATTACAGAAATCTCATGCTCAGTGTTCTGAGCCTAGGATGCAGGGGAAAACATGAAATGGCAGGGCACTGCTACCTTTGGTACATTAGTTGCTTCATGTGTTGGCCAAGAACATGAGATGGCATCCTGACACAGACTGACGGCCATGTGTTTGTCTACCCCCAGAGAAATAACTACCAACTTCCTACAAAGGATATGTGCTGGGTGAACTTGGTCTGGACACACATTCTCAGCCTCATCCACTTCACTGGCTTGTTGTTATTCCTCCTCTAAAATAGTTCACTTTGCTTTCTTACTGAGAAAGACTGGATCATGAGAGCATGAATATAGTGAAAAGGGGGAGAGAATCCAGTTGCACCCAGGAAAGCCCTGGCATAAAGAGCCCAACAAAACACACACACACACTGTAGCAAGGCATCCAAAAGCTCACAACTTGAACAACATTTTTTTAGTCTTAAAAGTACAAGCTCTCCCTCATTCCCTCCCTCCCTTCAGGGAGGAGCCTCAGCCAGTGGAAGGAAAGAAAAACTTCCCTTTGTCTCCTGTAGCCTGGCCAGGAAGCGAGTTCCAGCTGTTCCTTCCCCCCCCTGGGAGGAGGAGCCTCAGCCAGTTCTTTAGCAGACTCTCACAACTGCACATCTTTATTGTGCTATTGAGAGAGACTGGTAAAGTAAACTATGACATGGCAACAGCAGGAGAACTGAAAAAGGAAGCAAGAAACAGCCAGGGCCTTGTTGGCCTGATTGGGGCCCTCCAAGGGCCTGATCTGGCCTGTGGGCCACATGTTTGACACCCCTGATCTATTAGTTGTTGTTGGTTGTTGTTATCCTATTGTATTATATAAAAATTTTAATTGTATGGATTGTTTTATGAATGTTGTTACCCACTCTGAGCCCTGCTGCACAGGGGAAAGAGGACTATAAATAAATAAAATTAAAGAAATAAATACAGGTATTGTTAAACCCACCTTCTGTTTCAAACCAAGGTACCAAATGGAACTTGACTCTACTTCAGACACCCAAGCAGCAAAGTTCTCCAATGACACAACATTCTCTACCTCACGACTATCCTGTGTAGCATATACTATTCCAGTGCTGTAAATGGAAGGGCTGGCAGGGTGTAGATATATTCCCCCTCCCACCTCCAGCAGTAAAGGACGTGAGGAACCAACTATTTCCCCTCACTGTCTTCCACTTCCTAAAGCTACAGCCAAATAAAGAATTCAGAGCTGGGCACTACAAAGGCATTAATGGCAGCAGTCCTAGTGTACAACATGAAGGTCATTGAAGGTATTTCCTGGGAATGTCAAACTGTCATCCCTAGATATTAATGAGGGCTCACCAGAAGCAAAAATGCATCCATGCACAATTAGTAACAAGACAGACACAATATACCAAGAAAGGAAAAGGCATACAAGAAGGCTGGAGCAGACACTAGTCAAAATCCAGGGCCATGCATGATGCAGTAAGGGGCTTCGAAGTACAAACTCAGCCTACAACCCATGAAGACAACCCATGCGCAGAGAATATACAGTATGCACAAAATTATAAAGACAAGTACTACAAGGAATTTTTGATGTGGGCTGAATGTTGAGAGAGTTGTTCTTAACTTGTATTTGCAGAACATTTTCTGATAATTGCTTGACTTAACAATATTTTATGAACCGTATTTTATCTATTTTGTAAATTTCTCAGTGTTCTTATTTAACAAGACCTGCATTGGACAAATATAAAAATAACTATGAGTTCAATGATAGTAGATTTGTTCTACAGAGATCTCAATTTATCTTCTTCCCCCACAGAACAGAAATCAGAAGTTCTACCAAACAACTAGAGATCAAGCCTCTGCTCAAATGTTCAGGTTCTTTTTTAGGAGTATTACAGTTTACATTTGGAAAAAGTAAATGTTGTGGGTAGGATGTCTTCAATAAACTTTCACACCACCTGAATTAAACTGTAGAACTACAGCTGGAAGAGGCTGAAGGACATCTAGTCTGAATCCCTGTACCCAAAATAAACTGATCATGCACCAATCAAAACCCCATTCTTCCCTCCATCAGCCTACATAGCCAACAGCTCCAGGCAGTAATTCTGGAACACTGTTTCTTTGGTACAACTGTGCCGATTTAGGCATGTTAAAGGATAGGAAAATATGGGAAGTGTATGAAGGCATGTTTTACTCACTCTCCAAGCCAGTTGATTTATACATTTTCCTTTGCAAGCAAGAGAACTGTTGAGCCCTGTACCCAAAACCAGATTCAGGGCTTGTGGCACCATCAAGAAGCAGACGCAGTTCTTCCCACTGATATAATCTGCCATGAACATATACAGCATCCATTTCCAACGCAGTTCTACAGAGCTAATTAAACCCAGAACCACTGGCAAGCCCCTTTCCAACTAACAAAGAATTCTGGGGAACCAAATCTCCAGTCAACCACAGGGCCTCCTAGACATGAAACTTGACTTTCAAAAAGGGGAACAGAAAAGAAGAGAAAACCATGGAACTTGGATGTTAATGGTCAAAATATCACACCCTTAACTCACAGCAGAGTAGAAAGAGTCAAGCAAGAAACCTGCATGGTTACCAGTGACACAGCAGGCAACCTTTTGTCTCCTCTCCCATGTTCTCAGCAGCACACGCTTGCTACTGACAGCAGAGACTGAATCTCCCCAAGATTATGGAATCTCACCAGACATCTTTGTCATCTGAATCCATACAACTAGAGACGGGCTCTGCTCTTGTTCTGGAAAAAGAAAAGAACACTCCTCCCAGAACTGGCTGCCATTAGCATGTGCTCCGCCAGTGAGAATCCTCCAGAGCCAAAGGACAAGTGCAGCAATTAGAATGGAAGCTGTTTAACAGCACAACCCCAGAGGTCAGTGCATCTGACTCCTATTGCCTCCATAAATATTGCATGAGTTTGGCAGGAGGAGAGATGTTTTAAGCTACCCTGAATGCTTTCTCCCCTTCAACCCTCCCTCCCACTCCCACATATAGCTCAACATGCAAGCAACACTGTTTAAACATGTAAGAGCCAGAAAATACCTGGTCTAAATGAAAGGGGGAAAAGTACCGCCAGCAATACAGCAATGTAAGAAAAATTCCCAAACACCCATATATTTTCCCTGTGCAATTCTGTATTACATCCATCATAATTCTGTATTACATCCATCATCAGCCCAGAACTACTGCGATCATTTCCATCAAAATGCAGGACATAATAAACAAAATGCAGAACATACAGCAGTATTTGGAAGTGCACAATATGCAACCAACTGCCATTGGTTTGGCTGTGATTCCATTCATTCACCACAGAACATCATATATCATGAGTGGAACTACCTTCTAGTATCTTTCTCGCCTGCAGGTAAGGTGGCCACTCGGACAGCAACAGCAGATGAAACACTTCCACAGTTTTCCTCTTGCTTTCCAGAATTACAGGACTGTTTCAACACCAAACACTAGTTTCTGCTTTATTCACATCACTCCAAATAGCCTATCTTAAACTAGCTGTTCTTCCAGTTGTCCTGCTTCTGAACCCAACTTTGCGCAGCTTTTCCTCAATTGCTCTAAAAACCATTTCATTCTTTATGGAACTCTTTTCAAATAATTGACTACAGCTTTTATGGCCATCCCTATCCCTCAGCTTTCTCCAAGCCTCACATACCTAATTTCCTCAGCCTTTTGTATCACAAGACTTTAGCATCTTTCATTAGTTACTACTATTTTTATGACACCACCAATGTACAAGAAGCTGTGCTACTATGAAAGGTAACGAGTATCCACCCTAAGGAGCTTACAATCAAAATTTTGAGACAAGGAAGACAACAAAGGAAAGGTAAGTAGTTACAATGCAGAGATAAGCAGGAAAAACAGACATTCATTTCAGTTCCACTGCTCTTTTGCAAATCTCGTCACACTTATAAACTTATTTTTTTAAGGTCTCCTACCACAGAAAGGCAACAGAGAAGAAACATGGCTCCCCTCAGGCATTGACCTGGCAAGTCTGTAAATGAACCACCATACTTCCATATGTTTAAAGAGTGTGTTGTCATTCAGTGGCAACTAACATTCCCTGTGTACCTCTTAGCTTGATATCAAGCTTATTTGGCCACCCAGTTTTTCTACACCAGCTGTATCGAGAAGCTGTTGAGGTGAGCTTTGTGAGTATCCCAAAACAAAGTGAGAACCCCAGCCACCACGCATCTTTTGTGGTCTTGCTCTAATGCTCCCTGACATGTCTCTGAAGACGGTGAGCTGTTTGTAGTCACTACCATGATTTGTTAGTAATTATTTTCACAGTGTCACACTGCTGTCACACTGCTAACAAAGAGACAGACAGCCTGAGGCTGGCTACTAGAGACACTGAGGAGGGGAGGGGAAGGGACTGTCAGGCACCCAAAGACTCTTTTCGCTCAATGGAGCTTTCGAACCAGAGTCCTTACAACATCCTGACTCAATGGCTCATCAGAAGTAGCAACCCAGCAATGTCTTGCAACTTTGGGCCACAGTGGCTGAAATTAGTCTCCCTCTCACTCCTGCTTGAAACAAATTCAACAGGTTCCCAATAGGGTTAGATCACCAGTCATTAATATGCTGTACACCCAAAATAAAACATATATACACACACATTTGGCTACTGACAATTTTAGCTCTCTCCTTTCAAGCTGAATTTTTTAATGCAGACTAGCTATCCAGTGTCTCTTTTTAAGTATGGTAAAACCACTGTGAAATCTATGGTGTTGCACTTTCTGCATATACACTAATTTATACAGAATGACAATGTGCCTTACATCTTTCATCCAGCCTGTGAAACATCTTGTAACTCCCGCTTCCTAGTGCCAAGGGCCAACAGCAGCTACACATGCGTGTGCATTTTTCAAGCCAGCAGAATAAAAGGGGGAAATGTCAGGAGATAGGTGACTGGTTTATTATCATACAAAGCCATGCAGGCTTCATCAGGGGGATCTATAAAACATAATTTTGCATTAAATACAATTAATGGAAGGACCCCTAGACAAAAATTATTACAAAATATAAAAAATAGTATTAATTAAAGGGACAGGATCAAAATTAATTTCATTAAAATACATATTTGTCAAAATGCAGAATAAGATGAATAAACTATACACTGGACATGAAGCAAGACAGTAAAAATATATAACAGGAAGCAAATACTGATAAGAGAACTCACCTAGTGCTAGACCTGTTCACAGTAATTAAATTCCAGTTTGGTGTAGTGGTTAAGTGTGCGGACTCTAATCTGGGAGAACCGGGTTTGATTCCCCACTCCTCCACTTGCACCTGCTGATGTGACCTTGGGTCAGTCACAAGCTCTGGCACAGCTGTTCCTGAAAGAGCAGTTTGTGTCAGAGTTCTCTCAGCCCCACCCACCTCACAGGGTGTCTGTGGGGAGGGGAAGGGAAAGGAGTTTGTAAGCCGCACTGAGACTCCAAGTGAGGGGCGGGGTATAAATCCAATCTCTTCTTCTTTTACTAGTGGACAGTGACACAGCATTTTTTCAAGCCTTCATAGAATATATTATGAACATCCAACCTGGAAGTTACCAAGGTTTGGGTAACTGTGTTAACACCATTGTCACCTAAGATTTTTTTTAAAGAAATGGTCTCAGAGTCACTTCTTTCAGAGCATCTGGGGCAGGGCATCCAGTGAGCATTCACTACATCCCAGACTCAGCTGGTCTCACACACACTCCATGAAGATGGGCAAAGTTTGAGAAAACAGGCGGCAGACCGCATCTTTTTAAGCACCCTATCAACATCCCCATATTGTGATAAGCAGACTCCAAGCAAAAATGGTAAGAAGGGCCTAAGAGAATGTCCAATAACTATATTGTGCTCAAAGTGGCATCCAAGTCAGAGTGGAGCAAATGATTCAGATCCACAATTGCTTAGCAAATAAGTCACAATGGGTCATCAAGAGTTCTATTAAATCATCCAGGGGCCCAGTATGAAGCAGACCCCTTATCCCTCAAAGCAGGTCAAATTAGACAGCCCTGTACAGAGACAATAATGGCAGAGAAGAAACTGCTTCTTGTTATCAATAACCCAGAGAAAGCTCTAAAATGGACAACATGTTCTTTCAACCACATTCCAAGTCTTTTTCCACTTGCACACTAGCCATCATCACTGCTGTTTCATCCCTTCAAGTTCCCTGATACAGCCAAGGTAAAAAACAGATAATAGGCAGTGGGTGAGAGCATCTAGAACCAACTGTGTTAATCACTGAATGATATTTTTATTCCAGAGATCAATTAAAGCTGCCTTTAGTACCCTGACCTGGATAGCCCAGGCAAGCCCGATCTCGTCAGATCTCAGAAGGTAAGCAGGGTCAACTCTAGCAAGTACTTGGATGAGAGATCTCCTTGAAATACCAGAGGCGGGAGGCGGGGGCAGGCTTTAGTCAGCCACCTCACTGAATATCCTCCAGGCCATCAGTAGGTCCAGGAAATCACCAGAGGTCACCATGACTTTCAGGTGCATGCACACGCACACGCTCACACACACGCACACACACACACATGAAAAATACAAAACAAAAAACAAGCTGCCTTTAGTCTGCCAGTCACAGCTAGAGATAACTTCCTGAGGGCCATCAAGAAGCTATCAGCTTCTGCCTGGTCTGCCACTCCTGCAGAGGTTTGAGATTTTTACAAGGCTAAACTCACCATACAGTGTTCTGTCAACAGGAAAGGAACTAATGACCTATTCTGCTCACCCCTCCATCCCTACTCAATCATCCTCCTCCAGTAGAGAGCACCAAATCGGGGGGGGGGGGGAGTACATCTTCTCCCATACAAACCAACCTGTTCACTCAGGTCATCTTCGGAGGTCCCACTTCCATTGCCCTTGCCAACTGAGACTAGATAGGTGACAACCCAAAAAAGGCTTTCTCAGTCGTGGTCCCAAAACTTTTGAACTTCCTTTCCCAGGGCATTTCATCTGTCATCCTCTATAAGGGTCTTCCACTAGTGGGATAAGACTTTTTTGTTTCATTTGGCACACCTGCAGTAACAGTTATTCCCTGTTTCTGGTGTTATAGGTTTATACGTTTTTATTGAAGTATTTTGTAATTTTAAATGTTATTCTTAATTGTTCAAATGTTTTCATGTTCACCTCTTTGGGGATCCTAAGGTGAAAAAGCAGAATAAAAATGTTTTAAATATATAAAAACAAATAAATAGATATCATGGCAGCAATGGAATATCCCAGAATCTGCCTTGCACTGAATGGAAAAGAATCACTTCCTGCCACAGCTAAGGAAAACAGACAAGTGCCAAAAGAATTTTTTGAGGACATCAAGCCTAACAGTAGTATTGCAACCCTCCCATAAAGAGCTCCTTGGAAGAACCCTTGTTCGCAGTTGCCATTCAGGGGTCGTAGTAATAGCTGAGAAATAGAGTGTTCAAGTAGCAAAGTATCAGGATAATTACTGGGGAACCAAAATGATCCATAAAACATAACAGCTACAACAGCTCATAGGACTGCAACATTTTGCAATTCAAGAAGAAGCTTTTGTCTCATTCCCACATATAAAAAGGGTGAAAAATAGGCATTAGATCCATAGCTAGTATGATTCCCACCAGCCAGGAAATGACACAAGATCATAGCACTCTTGCACAAAAAGTAAGCAGAGTAGGTCACACTGGAAAGCTAGACATGGTGAAGTATATGTGGGGACTGATAATACTCGGATAGATGCAGTACACTAAAGATGATTAGTTCAGTACCACACTTAATGCCTTTTCATATTTGATTTCTGCCCTGGGTCAATTTCAATCCCCTAAAAAGCCTGTTTTGTAACTGGCAGTCTCAAGCTTCAGAGAACAGTCCCTGCAAAGCTCTTGCTTTAGGACAATAAAGGTTCCTGATCAAGTGCATGGAGGAGAGCCTAAAGTGTTCAGCGAGTTCACTATGAAGCTCACATTTCTGCATATATCCATCAGGGTTTGTCTCTGACTTGTGTATTTCACTCACAGTTTAAAATACTATTTCCTTTCAATTACAATTTGTTGCAGCCTCATCAGTTAAAGAACACCACAGTGCCCCAAAAGGTGCCGAGACACTCAGAATGAACAAGATGTTTGGGGTATAAGCTTTCAAGACTCTATGCTCTCTTTGTCAAATACTTGCATTAAAACATTATTTGGGCAACATAAGACCCATGAGCCAAAGGAGGTACCAAAGGACTTCCTTCTGTAGCTCAAAGAATTCACTGCATTGCAAGGTATTTCATCTACCTCCTTATTGGTTTACATCTTGTGACATATCCAATGTAGCCCTACAAACTTTTCAATTTATTAGCCCAGTCTATTTTGCATGGTACACTGTTAACATGCCTAGGGAGTAGGAACTCCTGGCTGTCATATTTCAGAAAGCCTCAATAGATAAGTACAACTCACCACCAAGGTACCACAGTGCAATGTTACATCAACTGACCTTACCTCCCCATTGCATAACATTACTGTGTTACCAAACTGTTACTTACGCCATGACAAAAGAACATAAAAATCATAAATTACTAAAACCACAACATATAAAAATAATTAATGTAATTGATAATAAAGCAACTCAAAAATCTTTAATCAGCTGACTTTCACATCTCTTGTTTTTCTTAGTTTTCACAGGGAACACTTCAAAAGTTTGATGGGGAAATAGGGTTACTGCACTGCAAGGAACACCTATTCCTTTCCTTTTATTAATAAGCTTCGTTGAACAAAGGTCATAAGCATGAAACCAATACAATAGAATAAAATAAAAAAACACATGATAGGATAAAATATTACAACATGTATATAGTTTTCCCATAAAACACGAATTAATTAAAACCCACCTTAATAACACTTTAGGGAAATCACTATTACCAAGAATTTGGCAACAGATTGTTTCTGAATCTACCAACAGAAGAGAGATCACTCAAGATTCAGCATGAGGCTGATTTTTGGTCAAGACAGGCATAATCCAAAGATTGCATGAATTGCAGAGTAATATGTGATGGCTTATGGTCTCTCTTGTATCAGACACATAAAAACAACAATGATCTGAAAATGAAGTTTTTAGCAAAGCACTCCTTCAGTTCTGCAGTCAGCAATATGTTCAATTTACCAAGTATTAAGGCACACCTGTGATTGGGGAATGTAAGGAAATTTAAACATGAAGAGAGGGTAAGGAACACCTATTAATGCTCCCTCAAACTTATAAATCAACATTTCTTCAGTGTTCTCTTTAGTATCCTCTGGTGAGTAAGTATGGAAACTGTTTTAAATTGGAAGAAAGTTGAGTTGTCTCAGGCCAATAATGTATTAAATAGCTAACACGGACAAACAAGCTAGTATTTTATTTACTGTCTGCCTATGAAAGCACGGCTCAAAATGACTTACAAAAGATTCTTATGTGCTACTAACGCTTGTGAGACTGGGGACTACTTTGTGGCTTAACATAGTCTTTGAATCCTTTTTTCACTCTCACCTGCAAGGAAACAGGTGAATGTCCAGCTTCAACTACTTCAATGAGTTCTTCCAAATATTCAGCCCTGTTTTTCCCCCTGCTTAGAGCTTTGCTATCTTTTGTAATACCCTTGTCTGGCTCCATTCCTATGGTCTTAATTTCCAAACAGCAGACATCACTGTGCTCTCTCGACTTTAGACTGTGTCAAAGCTCATTATGCTTTCAGCGAACACACTACCAACCCCTTCAGATACAGGGATGAGGCTCTTACCCTTTGTGTGTGGAAGATTAGACAAGCTGAAGTTTGCCGTCCATAGCAAGGTAATCCCTACGTGAATGGCTTAGTTACAAGCATCTCACCCAAATCCAATTCCTGGAAGCCACAGGGAGGGGGAGGGGGAGGGAAAGGAAGACACTTGCTGGATTTTGCATACAACCCTCTATTCTTAAACAAAGAACGAAACAGAACAGAAAGGTGACTAAGAATACAGAACAGACAAATTAGATATACACGGGAGAAAAGGGCAGGACTGAGTAAGGAGAGTGCTTGGTTTACAAACTTAGCATAATTTCCTTGTGCCCTGAAGAATGTGAGATTTAGGGTAAACTAATACAAATCAGGGTTTTAGAAGAATTTTGTATCTGTAAAAGAAATAGCCTTATGCAGTAGCAATCAGCATACATAGGGCCCCTACATCTGTTAGTTCCAAAGACAGTGATGCAACTGTACAGCATGCAATCCAGTGGCATATATAGCATCTCCTCTTGAAAAGATATCACCAATATCTCTGTTTAAGACTGTGAAGCACAGGGGAATCTTCATAATTTCTGGTGATCAGAAGTAACACCTCTTTACCATATACATTTCACTCACTGTGGAAACTTTACAGCACAGAAGGCTTACGTCCCTGACTACTAGCCTACACAGCAGAATGCCTACACTCTTTAGTCATTTAGTAACATCATCTACTGAGCTCAGAAAAACTCTGACATAGACTTACAGACAACATACTGTGGATCATTCACTCTTGAACTGCTCCATAGTTGTAGGGCCTGGAGGAATGAACTAAGTGCAGCCTACAATAGTTGGTTTTCACCATACAAGTCAATTGAGCAGTATAAGCATATCTGTTTGATTCATATAATTTATTCAGCTTATACATTAAAGAAAGGGAGGACACTACATCATTTGGATGCCCTGAAGTGCTGCTCTACATCCACTATTCTGCAGCCACTCATTCACCCTCCTTATGACTTCTGAAATTTCACCAGGTATTGCCCACATAGTTTCAAGCCATATGTTCTACAAACTTGCCTCTTTTTTAAAAAGAGAGATGTTTATTTCTTTTTATTATAGAAATAAGGATAAATCTTTCATACAGTAAGATGTAATAAAATCACATACTTTAAAGGAAAAAACAAAAGGTGTGTTGCCGCCACCAGGTCAGTAATTCCAGGTTCTAACTACGTTAAAATTTTCCAAAGAAATAAATACATGCTGCATGTTGGTATCCTCTCAGGAAGGTGTATTCTACCTTCTGTACAAAAGACGTCACTTGCATGGCATAGGTACAGAACATATGCTGTCCTCTCACAATCTTGATTTCCCTTTCTAGAATGGGAAGGGCACAAAAAATGGTGGAATTTGACACAATCAGCACACAGAACAAATCATCAAATAAATATAAGGCTTCCCTGACCTGGATAGCCCAGGCAAGCCCAATGCTGTCAGATCTCAGAAGCTAAGCAGGATCGACTCTGGCAAGTACCTGGATAGAAGACCTCCTTGAAATACCATAGGTAGGAGGTGGAGACAGGTTTTATTCAGCCACATCTCTGAAGGCCCCCAGTAGCTGCCCCCAAAAGCCTATATAAACTGAGGATTAGAAAAGATAAGAACAAATAAGGGCTGAAGGACTCTGATGTGTGCCTGAAAAAAATGTTGAAATAACTTGGGGATGCTCTGGGGATTTCTATAAACAGTTAAAGGGATGGTTAAATAATAATAATTTAGCATAACCGACTAAGTTCATTGTATTATTGATTGTTTTTTGAAAATAGCATGATGATAAACTGAGATATTGATCTCCTACTCTTGGGTTTTTAGTTAGTTGTGGGTTTCTTTTCTGTTTCCCCTAGTTGTAGTTCCCTTCCCTATATTTTCTGTTGTAAAAACCTCCCCCTAGGGGGATTGGGGAAAAAAAACAGCTTTCTTTTGTATGTCTTGACCAACTTCATTAGGTGGCCCTAAGATCTAGTATTTTGGAGAGAAGGAAAAAAGCTGCCTCCATTTTCTCTAAACACTATACAGTTTTATAAATCACTGTCATATATTGCCCCTCTCAAGCCTTTATAAAATTAGCCTTTCCATACAGAGAAGGTGCCTTATTTCTGCAAGAGAAAGATGTTCATATGTGTGACCAGGCTGGTGATTCCAGATACCATCATGACTATGCACCTATTATACAGTACTTACTTAAGAACTTGCTGATTACTTTTACAGCTGATGGCTATATGGCCATTTAAAATATATATATTTAATTTGCCCAGTGCCACTGAGGCCAGAGGATGCAGGTGACTCTGAGCGTAGGAGATAGGAGGTATTGTGAGCAGGCAGGGAAAGGATGCACAGGCAGATATGGGGTATGTGGGTGGGACAGAAATATAAGTGAGAAGGGGTCCTGGTAGAGGATGGGAGGGCTAAGAACTTTGCCCAGGGCCCCTCCAAACCTGGAACTAGCCCTGCGTTTGGGTAGTCCTTCTCCCACAATCCTTGGAGGCAGGGTATTAGGTCATTTTGTTCCCAATGCTGAGAAAAGGAATACCTCCTTCTTCAATTCTTATCCTGCCTTCTTTGAACGTGCAGGACTTGGAAGGAGCTCTGATTGCCTTTTGGCCTTTTTCACTGAAGAATTCCTTTAGGTCTTTCTTTCTTTTCTTCACGTACCTTACGTATCTACATGCAGTGTACAGCTTCTATCAAGAGATAAGATGCTCTGTTTGTAGCTTGCTATCTGGTAGCCAAGGGCAGAAAGGTGTCTAAAGCATCTCTCAGCAGGTGGCTGAAAGAGTGCATTATGTTGGCCTACTTGTCTTAAGGACTTAAGCTTCCAGAAGGAATCACCGCCCACTCAACCAGAACTGCAGCCACCACAGCCAACTTCTAATCCAATATATCAGTTCTGGAGATCTATAGAGCAGCCACCTGGGCAGCTACATCTGCCGTCATATGCCATTTCAAAATGGACTCATATACAGCAGCCAATACAGCCTTCAGGCAGCAAGTTTTTTAACAGGTAGTGTGAAAAGAAGGAACACAGAGGGCTATCCTCCCATCTTGGGGGAAGCTCTATAACATCTCCAAAGACAGGACGTTCCCCTCTCCTCAAATGAGAAAGGAACTTTGGACTTACTGTGTAGGTTCCTTCTATCAGAGGTTGAGTAGGACATCTACAACCTACCCTGGTAGAGGGGAATCTGATTGCTTTGTGGATAATAGTCCTCTTGTCTCAAATGTCTTAAACTTCTTTTCTGCTGTTACTGTTAAAAAAAGTTTCTTCTCTGAAGTGAGGTTGGCTCTCTGGCGCCCCATAGTGGTTTAATCTTCAGGTTAAGTCCCACTGGAAGGAACAAACTACGGTATCGTACGTGGTTTTCTATGGAAAGCTCTGGAAGCCTCTGAACTGAAAGAGGTACTCCTCTCCATAAGGCCAGAAGAAAATGACCTAATACCCTGCCTCTAGAGTTTGTGGGAGAAGATGTACCCAAATGTCAGGACATCTTCTACCTCAAACAGAAGAAATAGAAGGAGCCTTTATGGTAGGTCCAAAGTTCATTCCTAGCAGCTGGCTAGTGGAGATAGAGTCAGTTGCAAATGGAATATGCTTTGCCTTCAAGGATGCTCCTGAATAGTACAAAAGAAGCCTGTCTCAGGCAGAGAGAATCCAAAATATGTGCTGCTTGGGAGGGAGATGAGTTGAAAGGCAACAGATTTTAGATAAGCCAAAGGAAGCATTTCTTCACACTACATGTAATCACTACATGTAATCAGACAACTAGCAGAATCACTCCTATCTATATATCTAATAGTGAAGGTGCCCCCTGGCGTGCGGATACCTAAATCCGCGCATCGGGGGCACCTGGGGGGGAGGGAGATTTTTGTGCACACTTGGGGCAGTCCCCAGGTGTGCACAAAACTCTGAAAACCTGAAAAAAATATCGGGGGGATACTTAAATCCCCCCAAAAGTGACAGAGCGTCCTCTGCGCATGCGCAGGGAACACTCTGCAGCCGGCCTGGCCCCGCCACCGCCGCTTCGGAGCCGGGCGGGCGGGGGCAGCGAGGCCTGGCCGGCTACAAGCCGCCGGGCCTCCCTTCAAGGGGGAGAGCACCGAGGACCGGCGGCTGCAGCCGCTCTACCAATGTAGGGGGAAGGGGTGGGTAGACCTGGCCTCTGGAGGGGGGGCTGCTCTTCGGGCCAGGGGGGGAGATCAAGCCAGGGGGTGGAGGGGGGGTGTAGGAGATGGGGGGAACCGGCGGGATGGGGGGGAACTTACCTCCTCCTCCTGCTTCGTCCTCTTCCTCATAGGTGTGGAGCTCCCTCCCCCCCTCCTCCCGCGAGTATTGCGGGTCCCGCCCCTTGTTAGTCATAATAGCCAAAAGTGCAAACAGAGAAAACATCCCTCCGATTACAAGATCCTGGGGAATTACCAACAGAAGGTGGATATAGCCATCGTACTTAGCTTGAGAGCATGTTGGTATCTTTCTCTGTGTAGCTAGACAGCTGAATTGTTGGACCCAATATAGCAACTATCAGACTAAACCACACACCAAAGGTCCTCCATGATGCCCACAGGATTCAGCATGGCACCTAGTTTCCTGCATGAACTGAACACTTTCTCAAGTTGTAACCAAGGGGAAGAAATTACAGACATGGAGGCCAAGGACTTCATTAAGAAGATAACAATCTAAACCTCAATGCAGACTTTCACAAAATTCAACAAGGTTGAAATATCTAGGCTCCACTTCTTGTACTTCTGGTTCATAATGAAGAAGCGAGATTGGTTAGATTGTGTGTGTACTGTAGGAAGTAGCACAGTGTATCAAGGTATAGCAGATATAAAGTATTACATAAGGTGTTCGTTTACTTTAAGAAAACAGCATTATGTCCCACAATACTATGGGGACAGGGAAGAATCTGCCACAAAGATGGTTAAATCCAGTTGTGACCCAATAAGCCAAGTATGGGAATTTAGAAGCAGGTGAGGAGGTATGAATGAGTCCTAAGTTACTCAGCCTATCTGGTCCTCCAAGCAAGGATGTTACAGAATCATGTGATACACAACTCACTCTCATGACAACTAACATACATTACATAGTTTTGCAAATCCCATAGATAATTTGTTTTCAAGACTGGAACCTGCTTATGCCAAGCCTTGGCCTCATAGGTTTTAATTCTCAAATAATGCCTTGCACACAAGCCAAAGGAACACCCTTCCCACAGCACTTGCTCTCAGGCTTAAGGTTCCATGAGCTTAACAAGGCTGAATCCCCATGTACATTTCAGCCTGGCAGGTCCTGTGTCTCTTATCTTTAAGTTCAGGTAGCTTTTCTTTAATGAATATCATTTCTGTTTCGATGGAGGAAGCTTTACACCTGGAATGAATGGCTTTCTCTCATTAGATCCACTGCTGTCATGATATATTCAGACTGTGAAGTATGATTCATTTCCTCTCGGTGCATGGGCTTCTTTTCCTTTCCTTAGTGGGGAAGATTTTAAAATGAGTGACTCATATTTGCCAAAGTTGACACGAGACGGTGTTGACATGAAATGCTTTTGTCAGGACAAGCCTTCAGAAAGGTGATGCTCTCACTCAGAAGCTTTTTCCTTGTTAAAGAAATTGCATCTTAACAAGGAAGGACAGAGAGTGAGCAGGATAAGAACAGCCATCTCCTCTGTTAGTCCCATCCACCTAATCTGTGGGGCCAAAAACCACATGATCCAGTCAAGCACACAGACTGGACACAGAATTAACACCTTCTTTCCCACCCTAGTATAACAGCCACAGAGAACAGTATCTTCCAGGGTATATCACACTGCACATCCCACCTCAGCTAGCCTTAAAATACCTTGGCAGACATCATACAAGGTAATATCATACAACACTGCTGGACGTTATCTAATGCCTATGTGATTGGAACTGATGGCAACAACTAATGAGCCCTGAAGCATCACAAGACAATGCTAATGTACAGAATTACTGTGTCCTCAGCAAGACAATCACTTTGAGAACAGTAACACACTCACTCTCCTGGCCGCAGATCACTATGGACAGCATTCTTTATCTGTAGACTCACCTCAGAATCTCCAAAGCACAATATGGAAAACAACAGTCTCACTAGCATTTAACTTCCTGTTCACACACTAATAAGGGGTACTCCTAAGAAAACACAAAAATATGATGCTTGATACTTTCTAAACTAGTATTCTATTGTGAATGTTTACTTACGTGTGAGAGTTCATACCCCACTTCCCTATTATTATGGCATCATTTACAAGGAAATTTATTTACATACCCTCCCTTTTCTTCCCTTTCCCATCCTCCACATCTTTCAATCCGTCAGGACCAATCAAGATTCTTTGCTTTCCCATCCAAGCTCCACCTCCAAACGTGTCTCCTATTCCTCTCTGACCTCCATCAAGTCCAATTACAGAAAGTCATTACCAGAACACACTCCCAGACAGTCCATCTAACCATCAGATTCTTGCAAGAATCCCACCCACCAAAGCAGCTAAATTCACCACAGGAAATCCAGTCCCACTGCAACTGCCTCATCGGCACTTAAGGCATTCTGTGAGTGCTCTACTCCTGTCCCTTCTTAACAGGTACCCCAGACAGCCCAGGTAAACAGGTTGCTTACCTGTAACTGATGATCTTCGAGTGGTCATCTGTGCATTCACACCTCTGGGATATAGTGCGCCTGCGCTGACCCCAATCGGTATAATGGAAAGCAAAAGGGATTTTCACGCCCGCTCCCCGGTCATGTGCCAGGCTCCACTGCGCATGACTAGGGGGAGGGCACGAGGATCCCGCCAGTTCCTTCTGACCGCTACCCTCAGTCTCCAAAGAAAGGACAGGACCGAAAGGAGAGGGGAAGGAGGGCGGGTGGTGTGAATGCACAGATGACCACTTGAAGATCATCAGTTACAGGTAAGCAACCTGTTTATCTTCTTCGTGGTCTCTGTGCATCACACCTCTGGGAGACTGGCAAGCAGTACATGCCTACCTGGAGGACGGAGCCGAGGTCCTAATTCTGTGCCACCTGCAACACTGCCCAACCTACTGCTGAACACTGGTGAATGCACACATCAAGGGCATAGTGTGAGGAGTGGCCCAGGTCACTGCATCGCAGGAAGGCTGTGGATGCGGCCACTGCCCGGGTGGAATGTGCCCTTAGCAACCCCAGAAGTGACTTCTTTGCTAACATGTAGCACAGTTTAATAGTCTCCACAATCCATTTGGATAGGCATTGGGACAACAGCTTCTTCCCTTGGGAGGGAAAAGCATAAGAGACAAACAATGCCGGTGACTTTCAAGTAAAACAGTAGCGCTCTTTTGACATCCAGCGAGTGAAGCCGACGTTCTTCTTCGTTCGACGGGGACGGGAAGAATGCTGGGAGGAAAATGCCCGCTTGTAAGTGAAACTCAGAAACAACTTTCAGTAAAAAAGAAACATCTGGAGCCAACGTGACCCCATTATGATGGAAACTCAAATATGGGGGGTCACAACGGAGCGCCGACAGTTCACTCATCCTCCTGGCGGAGGTGACCGCAATTAAAAAGGCTGTCTTCCATGACAGGACCTGCAAGCTACAAGTAGCCATTGGCTCAAAAGGCTTGTCTGCAAGTCTTGTAAGCACCATGGGCAGGTCCCATGCCGGTGCAGGGCCATGCGACGGAGGGAAAAGGTGGGTCAGGCCCTTAAGAAACTTTTTGGCCTGCGGGTGGGAAAAAAATGGAGTAACCATCAATCGGTGGGTGATTGGCTGAAATTGCGGCCAAATAGACCTTCAACGAGGTACAACTAAGGCCCAAGTCCAAACGGGACAACAGAAAGCCAAAAATTGCCATCAGATCGGATGGGGGTGGTGGCAATCCCAACAACGTAAGGTGGGACAAGAATTTTCTCCACTTCCCTTCGTAGGAAGCTTGAGTGGATGGCTTACAACAGTTCAGTATGACATGGTCTATCCTGTCTTGAACTTCAGAAGAGGATTCTCCAAGCCGTGAGTTTGAGAAGCTGCACGTTGTGATGCAAAATCTGCCCCTTCCCCGCAAGGAAGAGATCCTCAACTGGAGGAAAATGTATGAAGAATCCCTTGGAGAGATGGAGAAGAATGGGGAATGTTGCCAGGGCCACCATGGAGTCACTAAGAGGCAACAAGGTTTCTCCTGCATTATTTTGACTCTGGAGATTAGTGGAATCGGAGGGAAGAGGAACACGTACATGCATGACCATGGGACAAGGAGACCGTCACCTAGAGACAAGGGATCTATCACCACTCTTAAACAGAACAGACAACATTTCCTGTTCTGGAGTGTAGCAAACGTGTCCATCTCCGGATGGCCCCAGAGGTGAAAGATCGACTGGAGGTATTGCCAGTTGATCTCCCATTCATGCTCCAATGCACTGCCCCTGCTCAGAAAGTCTGCTTGGACGTTCAGAGTCCGCGGGAGATGGGCAGTTTTCAGGGACGTCCCCCATGACAGTCTTCCCATATTTCCAGGGCTAGACGACATAGTCCCCTGGATACCATGCCTCCCTGCCTGTTGATATAGCAGAGGGCCGTGGTGTTGTCCGTGAGGACAGTGACTACCTGCCGCGCCAAAAGGTGTCAAAAGGACCTGAGTGCGTACTGCACTGCCAACAGTTCTAGGAAACTGATGTGGTGGCAGGCTACTTGGGATTCCCAAAGAGCCTCGACACAAAATCCTTTGAGATGTGCGCCCCATCCCCAAATTGACATGTCTGTGGTTAACGTGAGCGTAGTCTTGGGTGGGTGAAATGGAACTCCCACTAGGAGATTCATAGGGTCCGTCCACCAGAGTAGAGAGTGCAGGACAGGCTGTGGGATGACTAGACGTAGGGATTGGGGATGACGCTGTGGACAGAACCTCCTGACAAACCACAGCTGCAATGGTGGCATGCGTAGTCTGGCACAGACAATGACATTGGTGGTAGCTGCCATCAAGCCCAGCAGCCGCTGGACTTGCTTTACAGTGGCCGTTCCCGTATCGCGTAAGCGATTCACTAGATCGACAATGTCTTCCGCTCTCTGCGGACGGAGGAAGGCTTTGTATACAACAGAGTCCAGAATAGCTCCTATAAACTGCACTCTCGTGACAGGGAGGAGCATAATTTGTAAGTTCACCTTGATTCCCAAGGATTTTAGGACAGTCAAGGTTAGTTCAACATGGGTGAGCAGGGATGCTTCCGAGTCTGCCACTAGTAGCCAGTCCTCTATGTAGAGGAAAACCTGGACGCCCTTGAGGCAGAGGTGTGCCACTATGACTACCATGACTTTCATGAAGACCCGAGGGGCCGTGGACGGTCCAAACAGGAGGGCTTTGTATCGGAAATGTCTGTTGCCTACTGCAAAACAGAGGAAGGTGTAGTGGGTAGGATGAATGGAGACGTGAAAGTAAGCGTCTTTGAGGTCCAAAGTCACCATCCATGTCCTTGGGCTTAGGAGTGGAAGGATGGTCTGTAGCGTTGTCATTTGAACGTTTTTTGTAGAGGATGAGGCACTTTAGGTTTCTGAGGTCCGTGATGGGACAGAGGCCTCCGTCCTTTTTCGGTGCTGTGAAGTAACAAGAGTAGAAGCCCATGTGATGTTGGGCTAATGGCACTGGCTCTATAGCATCTTTCTGGAGAAGGGATTGAACCTCCTGTAAGAGGACAACAGAAGGAGGTGTGACAACGACGTGAGCAGTTGTAGGGATGTGGGAGAACTCTATAAGGTATCCTGACTTGATTATGGAAAGGACCCAGTGGTCCAACGTGATGAGCCTCCAGGCCGAGAGGTAGGAGGCTAAACGAGTAGGGAACGATGAAATGGAGTTGGAGTCAAAGACTCTGTTTAGGAGTCTTGGGAGCTTTAGATTACACCAGTTTGGTGTAGTGGTTAAGTGCGCGGACTCTAATCTGGGAGAACCGGGTTTGATTCCCCACTCCTCCACTTGCACGTGCTGGATGACCTTGGGCAAGCCATAGTTCTGACACAGCTGTTCTTGAAAAAGAGCAGCTTCTGTCAGAGCTCTCTCGGCCCCACCAACCTCACAGGGTGTCTGTTGTGGGGAGGGGAAGGGAAAGGCGTTTGTAAGCCACTCTGAGACTCTTTTGGGTAGTGAAGGGCGGGGTATAAATCCAATCCAATCTCTTCTTCTTCTTCTTCTTCTTAGATCTAGATTGGGAGGCAGACGAGAACTTAGGCTTTCCCATATAAGGGCAAGATGAACTGCTCGATGATCTTTGCCAGTAAGACTCAGGAGGAGATTTTAACGAGGGTCTAGGGGTTTGGTCCAAAGTTTGCCTTTGCTATGTTTGGTGGTAGGTGAGACACCCAGACTACGGGATGTCTTGATGCTCTTATCCAGCTCTTGAAGCACAGTGTCTGTGGTGGAGCTGAAGAGGCCGTCACCTTCAAAGGGAAGATCTTCATCAATGGTTTTGGTATCTGGCTGTAAGGCCGAAGAGCGTAGCCATGCATGCCAACGTAAAGCGACCGACAACATGAGGGTCTTAGCTGCGGAGTCCAGCAAGTATTTGGAGACATTAAGTTGGTGCTTAGCCAAAAGCATACCTTCCTTCTGGATCTGTTTAGCCTAATGACTGATGTCAGTCAGGAGAGTAGAGAGAAGTTCTGACATTTGTTCCCATAGGGCTAACTGATAGCACCCCATGCAGGCAGCATCATTAGCAGCCTTAATCCCCATAGCTCCTGTGGTGTAAAACTTTCTTCTGAAAGTGTCCAGTTTCCTTCCTTCTTTGTTTGAAGGGGTAGAGTGGCTGCTCTTGCCTTTAGCAGAAGAGGTCACGACTAATGAATTCGGCTTCGGATGGGTGAAGAGGAATTCAGCTCCCGACTCCTGGATCTTGTACATGTGATCCAGTCTTTTATTGGAAATCAGAATGAAAGAAGGATAAGACCAGGGATCCTTGGCTGTTTTTAGGAGGACCGAGGTCATGGGGAGGGCGACCGATGCTGAGGTGTCCATCTGGACGATGTCGAAGACAGAGTCCGTAACAATCGGAGGGCGGCTGGATGGTGGACACAGCCAATTTATCAGCCATACGTTTGACAAAGTCGCCGTAAGATCTGACATCCTCTGATGGGGCAATGGGTAGATTGTCCTCGACCTGTTGTGATGGGGACAGTTGAAATGGTGGATGTGGAATCTCCCCGCCCGATTGGGAATTGGAAGAGCTGAAGCGGTCCGAAGGTTCAGAAAACGATGTCTGGAGGATCAGCGTCGAAGGCAGTAGCTCCATTAGTTCCGGGAATTGTTTCAGTGCCAACAACTGGAGGCTGAAACCTTTAGTGATCGGTCTCGACTGCAGTGGTTTAACAAATTCTGATACCAAGGAAGGGTCTCGGTACCGGGAAATACGTGAGGATGCGGATTGGTGATCCCACTCGACAGGGGGGCGTGGGGGAAGCCATGGCATCGATCCCAGGAAGGGATAAGCCCCATACAGATATTGCCATTGGCACTGATCCCATGATGGGGGCTGGAGCGGCGTCTGAGATTGATCTTCATTGTCTGGCCTGAAGGGTGGTGAGGGGACGATGGGATGGGTCCCTTGTTCCCGATGAAGGCTCTTGATACCGGGAGATTGCAGTATCTGAGTCAAATCCAGCTCCTGATCGGAGTCGATGGATTGGTTGGGGCGAAACGAAGGTGACCGAAGTGCACCTTGTGATTGCCCTCGACTCAATGAGGCAAGCAAAGCGGCTCTGGACTGAGTGGCAGTCTCAGTTTGGTGAGGACTTGATGCTTTATCGAGAGAGCCTTTCTTGTGCTTCTTATACTTGGTGAGTTGAATGTCCTTGCCCTCCTTCCAGATCTTGGAAGAGTTATGGGCTTCGGACTGTTGCGCCTGAATCGGGCGTTTGGGCACCGATTTTTCAGCATCGATCGTGGCCGATGTCGAAGACAGAGCAGCCACCGATTGCAATGCGGGCATCGACATTGAAGTGTGCCCGGACAAAGATGCCACCGGAGACAGCACCACACGGAGTCTCGCTGCCCGATTATTCCTGGTCTGTTTGGAGAACTTGGAACAGTGAGAGCAAGAGTCAACATGGTGCAATTCCCCAAGGCACAGGAGACAAAGAGAGTGTCCGTCGGAGGGGGCAATTTTTCTGCCACAAGTCCAGCACCATTTAAAGAAAGCCCACCTCACGGCCATAGGCTGGAGGGAGGGGGAGAGAGTGTCTCCGCGGAGGTGGAGATAATCCAAACTGAAAAACTAACTAAATAACTTTCCTTAACTAACTAATCAAGGTAAGAAGAGAAAGAAGGCCTAAAGTCAACAAACTTTACCAACCGAGGCGTAGAAGTCCTATCAGTGCAGCGGTCAGAAGAGAACTGGCGGGATCCTCGTGCCCTCCCCCTAGTCATGCGTAGTGGAGCCTGGCACGTGACCGGGGAGTGGGCACGAAAATCCCTTTTGCTTTCCATTATACCGATTGGGGTCAGCACAGGCACACTATATCCCAGAGGTGTGATGCACAGAGACCACGAAGAAGATCCCTGGTAAGCTTCATCACCATAAAACAAAAACATGACAGGTATGTTATGCTCTTCCCATCAAATGGATGAGATAAAATAAAATCCAAGCTAGTATAGGACAGGGCTAGAGAAAAGTCAGAGATTATTATCCTAACAATGAATAGAAATAACTAAAAGGTTAGGCAACATGTGCAAAAAGTTTCCCTTATAGTGCTGCATACATATTTTCAGAAGCGTATTAACTTTTCTCGTATCTGGATTTGAACCATTATGCCTTCCGTAAGCTCACACACACACCACTTCCCTGTAATAAGCAAAAAAGCTGTTCATCCTTTGCACAGTAATGGCACACAAGTTTGCTCCCCACCAGAGTACTTTTAGGACACAATTGAATGACACAGAGGAATACATTCTAGGTATGCTGCACATCCCCAAGCTTTTGTACCTCTTTTGGTCCTTGAGGCAGCATTTCAGCTCTGCGAGCCTCCCATTTGAAAAGAGATGTAAGCTCAGTTCTGCTGTGCTAAATCTTATTTGGCAATGTGTCTAAACGCATGCAAACTTAATTAGTTCAGGAGGGAGCTTCGGCATTTGTAGTGATGGATAAAAGTAACCGGGAAATGAGACGAGTCAGGGTTGGCAGCAAGCTCTCTCTCACTCAAACTCAAGCCATGTTGTCTGACATGCTGCTAATCGGATGTGATGTTACTCTGCTGCTGCAGCCAATCTTAACTGGGACAAAGTGATGGGCTATTCACTAACATGCTGCCACAGGAGCCTCTACCTTGGTAAAGCTGGAATCATAATTTCATAAATTTCCCATTTTGTACAAGAGATGACTATGGATCAGCCTCTAGAGCTGTTGTGTAAAATTAAAGAAATTAGAAAGGAACAAAATATTGAGGCTCTCATCGCATCTTCATGGACTGGAATGGTCTCTTCACTCCCACATGAACATAAAGCATGTTATCGCATTCAGGAATGTTCTATGACATGGTACCTCCTGCTGTGCACCAAACCTTAAATCTTAATTATGGGAGGGCAAAGGACTTCCCCACCATATGTTTTTCACTCACGAAATCAAGAAATACAAAGATCTCAGGAATCTTTTGTCAAGAAGCAGACTGGACAGGATTTCCTGGGCAAATGCTTAGAGGCTTACAGACAATAAGGCATTTTTCTGCTAGCTAATTAACTGCTTTGCTATCATTTGAACCCACTGTTTCTTGTTCTTGCTCCACATTTAATGATTCTGGTCTCTCTTCTCTATGCAGCCTTTTCCACATTCTATTCACAAACGGCAAATCAGCCTCCAGAATGCCAACGCCAGTGCCCCTCAATCTCTGCATTTTATGCATTCCATATCTTTTTATCTTTGCTGTTCTCTTCCAAATTGTGCTCAGTTTGTGTGCACCCTCCTTAAAATTTGGTGACCAAAACTGGAGAAGCCACTACAGCTGAGCACTACCGTCCACACAGGACAGAAATAAACTGACTTCTGAAGAACTGCTACCAGGGAACTTTAGAACTGACCGACCAGATCACACAATTCCAAACAATTATGGAAAATCATACAACTGTACATATGTTTATTTAATTTGTTACAATTACTCTTGCAACTGGTTTACAACTTTTACCTTTAAAACTGGATTGAAAGGAAAAGGTAACAATGCAGCTGGAGGCAACAGACACACAAAAGCAGAAGACAATCATTAACTGTAAAATACTATTTTTGTGGCAAAGGAGAATCCAGCACCAATGCAATTCTGATTCTCCTCCTGCACTTCCTCCCAAACACACACACACACAGATTCAGGCTAAGACATATTTGGCCACTTACCAAGGCATCACATGTGATTTCACCTTTTATAGGCTCAATCTGCCCAGCATGACAATACAACAATGCACTGCACATTTAAAGTCAGACACTAAGGATTGAAATACCAACAATTGCTAGAATATCATGCAGAGACCAAAACATGTCCGTATTATAGAGCCTTAATTCAATCCCTAGGGAAAATCTGAATTCCAGTACAAGAAATGAAGAATGGAGGAATTTTATTTTACTTTACCACATTTATATCTCACCTTTATATCTCGTCATGATCTCAAGACAATGTACACAGGATTCCCAGGAGACCTTCCATCCAGGCGCTAATCATACTTTGCTCCAGTATATTTTATGTGCTTTGATCATACCAATGCCCTGGCGTACATAGCCAAGCCAAAGATGCAAGGTTCTGATCCACCTGCCTGGGAAGAACCCAGAACTTTTGCCAGTCAGTCTACTGGCAAGAAGAGACTCCCCTTTTCTATCAGTTTCATTCAAGACCCTTTTCTCTCTCAGACTCAAGAAGCAGAGAGTGCCAGGAAATATATCAGCAAGTGCCATCATGCTCCTGGGCACCTGGCATACTCTCCAGACTGTTTCTATGAAAAGAGTATCACAAGAGAGTATCAGGGAGATCAATTTATGTTAGTAAATGTAAAAGCTAACTATAAATACATATGACTGACATACAGGGAAAAATTATTCTGTCCTCCATTCTCCATAGAGATTTTTGCTGCCAGTTCATTTCCCATTTTTCAAGCTTGCATTAATCAGGCCAAGGCAAGGAGCCTCTTAATGCTGAACAGAATACACATGTATTCTCTCAGGCAACATGCCTCTTACGATAAGGAGAAACCCATGTCAGAGTGAAAGCCAAGCAAAGCTGCTAACAAGTTGTGGATCTCAGATTAGCATTATATGTGTCAAGCCCATAAACTTTTCCTTGTGAGAAAACTATCTGCTTGGGATAGATTCTACATTGTAGAAATCCAGTTACTTTCTATATGGGCAGATATTACTGAAGGTAACGTGTGCTCAAAACCAAATAAGTTTCCCTTTTGTTGTTGTTCTTGTTCAGTTGCACAGTCGAGTCCAACTCTTCGCGGCCCTATGGACCAAATCACGCCAGGCCCTCCTGACTTCTGTCATGCTTCAGAGTTTACTTAATTTCATGTTTGTTGCCCTTGTTTCCCTTGGAAGGTACTAAAAAACTTGCATGTGCACTAGAAACACATATGCAGGATCCGGCACACAGCAGCCTACACAAACATCCATTTGAAAGAAAATCAGACCCTAGCAAACCACAGCAGTAATGGACATGGAATAATGCAAAAGGTAACTTAGTAGTAAAATATTCTGCCTAAAGTGAAATCAACAACCCACAGTCCCTGACAGAACAACCCATTCAGTCCAGACCACAATGTATTAGAAGGAAAAAGCAAGCGGCTTGCAAGACTGCAGCTATACAAGAGGGAAACAGACCCTGCAGGTTCTCTGACTTGGGAGAAACTTTCACTCCAAGCCAAACTACGATGATCATACTCAGACTTTAATACAAACCAGGCACTAACTAAATAAGAGATAAAATGTGCCACAACAGTAATATAATAACTTTACCATTACTGATCTTATGTTAAGAACATAAGAACATAAGAGACGCCAATGTTGGATCAGGCCAAAGGCCCATCCAGTCCAACACTCTGTGTCACACAGTGGCCAGAAATACCAGTGCCATCAGGAGGTCCACCAGTGGGGCCAGGACATTAGAAGCCCTCCCACTGTTGACCCCCCCCCCCAAGCACCAAGAAGACAGAGCATCACTTGCCCCAGAGCCCCTAGCTATACCTTGTGGCTAATAGCCACTGATGGACCTCTGCTCCATATGCTTATCTAATTCCCTTTTGAAGCCATCCATGCTTGTAGCACCCACCACTTCCTGTGGCAGTGAATTCCATGTGTTAATCACTCTTTGGGTGAAGAAGTACTTCCTTTTATCCGTTCTAACCCGACCGCTCTGCAGTTTCATGGAGTGCCCACGAGTTCTTGTATTGTGAGAAAGGGAGAAAAGTACCTCTTTCTTTACCTGCTCTTTCCCATGCATAATCTTATAAACCTCGATCATGTCACCCCTCAGTCGTCTTTTCTCCAAGCTAAAGAGCCCTAAGCGCTTTAACCTTTCCTCATAGGGAAAGTGTTCCAACCCTTTTATCATTCGAGTTGCCCTTTTCTGCACTTTTTCCAAAGCTATAATATCCTTTTTAAGGTGTGGTGCCCAGAACTGCACACAGTATTCCAAATGAGGTCTTACCATTGATTTATATAGGGCTGATATTATATTGGCTGATCTGTTTTCAATACCCTTCCTAATAATCCCCAGCATAGCATTGGCCTTCTTTATTGCAGTCACACACTGTCTCGACATTTTCAGTGAGTTATCCACTACAACTCCAAGATCTCTCTCTTGCTCAGTCTCTGCCAGTTCAGACCCCATCAATGTGTATTTATATTTAGGATTTTTGGCTCCAATGTGCATCACCTTGCACTTGGCCACATTGAACCCCATTTGCCATGTTGACGCCCACTCGCCCATCCTTGACAGATCCCCTTGGAGTGCCTCACAATCCTCACTGGTTTTCACCACCCTGAACAACTTTGTATCATCCGCAAATTTAGCCACTTCACTGCTTACTCCCATCTCCAAATCATTAATGAACAAGTTAAAAAGCAGTGGACCAAGTACTGATCCCTGCGGTACCCCACTGCTTACCACCCTCCACTGAGAAAATTGCCCACCTACACTCACTCTCTGTTTTCTATGAACTAGCCAGTTTTTGATCCATAAAAGGACTTGTCCTTCTATCCCATGATTTTTGAGCTTACTTAGGAGCCTTTGATGAGGAACTTTATCAAAAGCTTTCTGGAAGTCAAGGTAAATAATATCTATTGGATCCCCCTTGTCCACATGTTTGTTCACCCCCTCAAAGAACACTAACAGGTTAGTGAGACAAGATCTTCCCTTACAGAAACCGTGCTGAGTCTGCCTCAATAGGTTTTGTTCATCTATGTGCCTACTAATTCTTTCCTTAATAATGGTTTCCACCAATTTACCCGGTATCGACGCCAGACTGACTGGCCTGTAATTTCCCGGATCTCCTCTGGAACCCTTTTTAAAGATGGGAGTGACATTAGCTACCTTCCAATCCTCAGGAATGGAGGCAGATTTTAAGGAAAGATTACATATCTTATTTGAATTAAATAAGGTTTATTTTTTAGTTTAGAATAAGTGAACAGTTTCAAGATAGTAAAAAAAAAAGCCTGATATCAGCCTGCAGGGAGGCACAGTGATGGTGGCAGGCAAGGCACTCTGGCACCTCTGTGGCTTCATGTTGGCTGTGTCTGCAAGTCTAAGGCAGCTAAGCACATTCATCCACTGAATACTGACACTAGCAAGCTCAGTTTCTTCACACCATTAGCTCTGAGCTGACTCAGGGTCAACCATGTCAGCACTGAAAGTTTTAACAAGAGTATTTATTGACGTGCACATTTGTGTATGCAAGGAGGAGGGAGAGGAGAAGAAAATTAGGAGGCTACCCCATGCACAAAGAAATTACTAGACATGTCATAAAACAACATAAATATCATAAATTGGTTATGCCAAATGAAATATAAACCTTCTAATTTTTTTCCCATTTATTTAAGACTAGGAGTAAGGCCCGTTGTGGGAAGAACGGGCCATCCATCAGAAGACAGAGCTGGGAGTCATTGGCATATTGATGACAACCCAGCCCAAACCCCCTGGATCAACTGGCGAGGGGGGGCATATAGATGTTAAATAACATCAGACTGCCTCCTGAGGTACCCCACATTCAAGCGGATATCGCGGGGACATCCTCTCCCCTAGCGCCACCCTCTGTCCCCGACAGAACTTTTAATTTAAGATTAATGTACAGTAGCCAATGTCCCTCCAAGATGCCTGAGAAAAGCTTCCCCCTCATAAACAGCCTTATTCAGGAACTTAGAAACAATATCTATCCTACACACATACCCCTCTCCTCTAGTATGAAATGCAACATTCCTTCATCTTCAAGCTTCTATAGTCACCACTCCTGAAGGAAAAGGTCTCCCTGACAAACTTTTGGTTCAAGCCTGAGGGAAAATGCTTCTCTTTCTACCTTGCATTCCTGCATGTTCACAATGTTGCTATAAGGAGAAGCGCATTAAAGCCCATAATTTAAATTATTTTGAAAAATGCAGCAATTATGTACTTGTCCAAGCAAAAGGTGAATGCCACCCTTTTTTCTTGACTTGGCCTGCCCCATAGTTATGGCTCTGGAATGGTCTAACAGTAATACACAAGCACGTGGCAAACTGACAGGAGTCAGAAATGATATGGGAGCAGCTGAATTTGTGTTAGAAATACATGGTCTGAAGACAGTTAATTTCATACAGCACTACAGCAGCTGAAAAGGTACAGAGTGATTGTATTATACTGCATCCTCTGTATCCCAAAAATAAGACATATTAATAGCAGCAGCAGCAGAAGAAGGAGAAGAAGAAGACCACCACCTTGCCAGAGACAAGAGTGGTCACAGCATAAATGCACTGCAGTCCATCCAAATACTCACATTACTTTCAAATCCCAGTCTCCACAGGTTACAAAAATCGACTTGACACTGGGATCCAAGAGTCCTTCCTTCGCCATCCACTCATCAACCCTCTAAAATAAACAGATGGAAAGGAGATGAGCTTTCTGAATCATGGAAAGAGATGCAACAGTTAAACGCCGATAAGCTTCACAATCACAAGAGGAGAAAATTGTGATCTTATCTGACACGGCTCCCCCCACCCCTTCGCCGTCTCATTCTGTTCTCCTCCCTGCTTCTATGAAAGTATGCTTGGACCTTTGAAGATTTCTGATAGGAGACATCAAGCAGCCAGAGATGGGGTGATCTTATCCGGCATGACAACATTTCTGCTTACAGATTGGCCCTCACACAATATTTATGGGACAATAATATTGCTTGGTCATTTTTTGTGCACCCTGACTCTCGTCATCTACAAAATACCAGAGACTGGTAAAGCAGGTCTGAGTTTAACATATCCTCCAAACTAGCAATTGCTTATCAAATCATGTTCAGATTCTGAACAAAGTAAGACACTGACAAAGGGGTCCCACCAGTCATCAAGTGGAGAACAGAAGAACAACACAGCAGAGCTTCCCATATTATTAACCAGCCACATAATGGTGGTGAGAAGACTACCCCAGCAGATACCTTCCTTTGTACAATTCTCCTATTGATTTATTATTACCATGACTACCACTTTATGCCCTATAATGGGTTCATGCATGAAAAACAGATCTCATTTTTCAATTGAACAACTAACCCAAAAATCTACCTCCTCATGTTGTTTTTTCCATCCAGATTTTGTATTACTTCAAGAATTTTTGCAATTCTTGAAAAGCCTATTTAAGGGCAAATGCCTAACTATTTTATAGATGTGAAACAGGGACCAATTCTCAGATGAGGGAGATCTATGTAAATAACCCTGTTCAGACACAGATGTGCTACAACTGGCAGCCTGTGTGTTACAATGCATTAATTTGCGGGTTGCTCTGTCCACTTCATGGAGGCTTGAAAGTCAGTTAATACAAACTAAAGAAACAAACCAGCAACACAGACATAGGAAGTTACATTCAATTCCCTGCCCCCATTCTGCATGAGACAGTGACACATACTGCAACAAGGAACAGATAACTAATTCCTATGAAACACTGCAAAATCTCTAGCTTGTGAAATATGTTTCCACACATCCCTCCAAATACACAAGGAAGTTGCCAAGATAAAGTACATTTCAGTGTAACATGTGAATCAATCCCCAAAAAACATATTAAAAAGGTAAAGGTAAAGGTTCCCTTGCTCGAAAGCCAGTCGAATCCGACTCTAGCGTTGCGGTGCTCATCTCCGTTTCAAAGCCGAAGAGCCAGCGCTGTCCGAAGACATTTCCTTGGTCATGTGGCCGGCATGACTAAACACCATATTAGGTAAGCCTTAATTCAGCTTCCAAAGCAAATTACTATTCATTGTGGCCTGGATGTAAAGAACTGCTTGACTAGGCATGTTGGTCTGCTAGAATCGAATCCAGAAGCACCTTAGAGGCCAACAATATTTTCATATCTGATGATGGGAGCTTTGATTTTCAAAAGCTCATACCCCAAAAATCTTGTTGGCCTCTAAGGTGCTCCTGTACTCGAATCTACCCTGTTTCCCCGAAAATAAGACCTACCCCAAAAATAAGCCCTAGCAGGATTTCTATGCATTTGTGGTATATGCCCTAGTGTGTCTTCTTGAGAAAAAATAAATATAAGACAGTGTCTTATTTTCAGGGAAACACGGTAGCAGAACAACACAGCTACTGTCTATTGACTAGTTCTGTGCACTAAGAGAATTCTGGGCTTGGGCTTCTCAAACATCACCTCTCCCATGCTGCGTAAGAATCATCTTATGAAACTGAAAGGAATTTCAAAAGCCGTTTGTGATGACAGCACAAGAATCTCACATTCAAAGGCAAAAAGTCATCCTTCAGGGTATGCCCTGGACTATTTAAGCAGTGCTACATATGTATAAACATATGCAATGGATGGAATTAATTCTTATTACAATGTTAAAGAGGAAATGTGGTAGAGGAGAAAGAAAAACAAAAGGGATCAAAAAGTAACAGAATACAATGGGCACGCAAGGAGCCATACAGAACATCAATTTTAAGTCCATACGCTGACTTCTTTTCTCTGCAACCTAAAAACATGCACAGAATCACAATGCTTGGGGGTGGCAGGTAACCAGTTGAGGAGCACCTTCCTGGCTGGCAGACAGATTTGCACTCCCTCACCCCCATCTCACCTCTCTTTCTTCTCCCTGTTACCATGAAAGCAGATCATGCACAGTAATTTGCTGCCACCAATCTGGTTTGGGGGTCCTGTGAGAGGGCTCAGATCACTCCCCTTCCCCTTTAGTTCGCTTGGCAGCACCTTCTTTATCATAAGGTTAAAGCTCCATTCAAGACAGAAAAAACAAAAGGTACAAAATGTTGTTCACACCTTGCATAACAGAAAGGTATCTCAAAATGATGGAAAGTTTGCATAAATAAGTCAGGACAAAGTGAATGGAGTTTACTCAAAAGCCAATGCAATGAGATAGGCAGCTCAGCACAGACGCAAAGAGGCGTAAAGCCACTAGTTGGTTAGCACTGAAAATGCTGGGGTGCTGCAATTGCTGGGCTGGAGTTTAAGCTGCATGCTCATGTATCAAAAGAAATGCATTAGGCTTTGGCCTAAACACTGGGCAAACAGTGTAAGAGGAAATCAGGTAAAGAGAAGCAGCAGACAATTCCCTAACACAACTAAAATTGAACATGTTCCTAGATCACTTACAGATTTCCTGATATATTAGCAGTCAGACCCCTTCTCCCGCTGAGGGGCAGCTTAAGGGAGAAGCACTCCTCTGCACATTGCCCAGAGCATAGAGAACTGCTTGGGCCAAAATGGATGCCAGTCAGGCAGCGACTTGGGAAATCTGTTTCAAAGCATGAGTAAAAGTGGCTGGCTAGCTACCTCCCCCTCATCGCCCTGGAGACATGCATGGCTCAGAACAATAGGTCACCCAGGATCTATTGATACACTCAGGAATAATCTCATCAACACCCAAGCCCAGCTTCCCCTTCACCCATTATCCTTGATTAAGTGCCACTTAAGCAACGCTTAAGTCTATTCACCTTCCCCCATCTCACTTCCTGCCCAGTGCTTGTAGGGCCATCAAAACTCTCCCACCTCTTTGTATACCTCCAGTATAAAAATCAGCTCATTGTCCTCTGGCAGTGAGTCAACCTGCCTCAGGATACATTGTGTCCTTTAAATATGCCACCCTGCTGCCCCAGCAATGTGTGTGGGTTCTTGAATCCCCTTCATACCCCCACTTGTATGTGGGTCCTCTCTCTTGCTTCCCAAAATGCTGACTGTTTCCTCTCTTTTTTCCCCAACACTTTATTAAATACGAAAAAATAGCATTACATTCAATCAACTATAGCAGAACAAACCAAAAGTCATAACATTTAACCACAAAACTCTTTGACTTGCTGTTTCCGCAGACTTCTTTAAGACAGGTAATTATCATCTATCCTTAGAATGCTTTCTCCTTTCCTCCCTGATCTTCCTAGTTAGCTCTTGTATCTGTTTGTTGTGTGCACCCCTGATTTTATCCTGGTTTTTCCTGTTTTGTTTTTTGTTTGTTCCAATAAAAACCTTTCCCATAAATAACAGCCTGGTTAAATCTGAGAGTTCTCACAGGGACAAATCCCCATATAGATAGGTGGAGATCCCAGTTACCTGCCTCTCACTCCATCTCCAAGCTTATTCCCCCAAACTAAGTAGAGACTGCCTACTTTGGGTAACAGATCCATTCATTGGATCCAATTGGAATGGCTCACATTCCCCATGCGAGGCTACAAATTCAATTGCTAGTAGCTCACTATTGAGCGAGTACAGGAAACGCTCTATAAGTTTTGACCAGTGCCCATCTTGGACTCTGATTTTACATGGAAGTTTGGCATAAGGTCAATCAGGGCTAGATTTTTACCCAAAACAGCACTGGTAGGAGGAGAACAAATAATCTCTACCCTAAAGAGAACAAAAAGCTCCATTAAATACATGGGTGCTTAGCTGTGACTTAAACAGCAGAGAGGCTCTTTTGAGTATCTACGGTGGTCACTGTATAAAGAAAAGGGTGGGGTGGCAGAAAAGTCCGCAAAAAAAAATTGGAAAAAATAGTAATTAATCTGTGTCATTCATGCCCAAGGTTCATTACAACTACTGATGTATAGGTGGGATGAGAATGTTAATAAATCAATTTGGTGCAAAAATATATACAGAAAATAACATTTAGTATTTGTTAGACTCAGAAAACATTTGTAAAACTGTGAACATCAACTCTGCACTGGAGATGTAATTTTCCAAGTGATAGTTTAATGCAGTAGCCTCAGCCTTTTGAATGGAAGTTTATTAATTTTGTATTGGACACCAGGTTCAAAATCCTTGTCCATCTTACAATGAGCTATCGTAGCGCATGAGTGCTAACTAATCAACCAAAGACTTAGGATCTCATTGGTGGCCCTAACCACGGCACGAGTGGTCCTATGAACAACTACTCTCTTCATCAGCCATTAACAGTCTTTTAAGGAAGGCTGAAGCAATAGAGAGAACATCATGCAGAGAAATCCTGCTGCTCCCTTCCCTCTCAAAGGAGGTTCCAAACTGTCCCTGAAGCAAAAAAGAACAACTTCAACCTTTAATCAGATTTCCTTACAGAAGTCCTAGTTGTAATTATTTTGATTAAGAACTATTAGGAACAAACCCAGATGGGAGCAATGCATCGAACTGAAGCCACAATAGGAACTCCTCCTGGAGGATACATAGTTGCCAAATAACAAAAGCTATTGATTGCAAAAGTACTTTCAGCTAATTAAGGCTTAAATGCTGCAGGAATTCAGCAGTAAGCAGATGGCACTATTAAGGCTATCTCCACTATTCAGAACCCTCATAGATAAGATTTCAGATACATTATTCCTTCTGTGGTTTATTACTGAGCATTTAAGTAAATATGTACATTAATTTATCATCTTTCATGCAAACTCTTAATGCAGCATTGCTGACCCTTGAAGAATATCTCCAGTGAAAGAGTTCCCCCACATGTACACCTCCCATCATGACTTCTGGCAGGAGTCTGGACATTCTGTCAGTACCTTTGACATGAACAGCTGGAAATGACAGATCAATGGTTCAATATTTTCAACAGCATGTCACTGATGTGACAGCAAATGTTATTCTAATGAAGCTGTAATCATAGTCAAATTACATAGTTCAATACACAGAAAGAGGAAGGGGGAGGGGAGAGGAGGTGTCAGGGGTCAGGAACTAAAGGTTATTCTACTTACCTCAAGCACTTGCTGCAGACTGGGCTGCCCATCCACCATGGCTTGAATAATTCCAGTCAGCTGAAATAAAGGAAATGCAGAAAATTAAAATCAGTATACTGAAAAGACTACAGGAAAAAAGAATAGACCATTTCCTTCTGTTCTTCTGACTGATATTTCAAAACATGCTTGTGCTCTACATAAATAGAACCTAAGAACAGGCAACCACAGAAATCTAGATGCGAGGTCTACTCACAATAAAGAATAATGGCAAAATTTCACATTCAGCCAAGCAAGAAACTTTTAAGAGAAAAATAATAGCTTGAGGACCTTAACTATATGGGCTTAGCTTTCATAGTGAATTCAAATACAAGTCATTATATATGGATTCTTGAGTCGAGACAAGTCAAGTCAAGTCAGCCCTTATTGGCATATATCAGTAGGTCAAAGTCACTATAAAAATATACAAGTAGGACACTGTATTACAAATACTTTTTCTTGGCGTAGCAGCATGGTGGATTGAAGGAACTTAGCCACCTTCTCAGTTACTTCAACAGAGGAATCACTCAAAAGTTTGTAAACTTTGTGGGAATCTGAAAAACCCATCATGTTGGCCAATATTATAGTTTAGCTATTTAGATAATATATTTACATAAAAGTGACAGTGCAACAAAACACATTAGCACATCTAGATTTACAAGTCTAGCCACATATGCTCTTTTATCGAATCTGCCAGGATTCTTGAGTCTTCTGCTGTGTAAGCTGGAATGTAGCCCACTGGACTGAGCCATCTAAATTTGTTTACTAAAATTATTTTCTTAACTTCGTCCAGGCATGGTCTACTTTGTCTTCAACACTTTTCTTCTTGCTGCACATAATAATCTAATATGTACCAATCTGTTAAGGGTATTGAACAGGGAGGATCCTCCTCCTTCCATCCAAGAAGCTGGACTTAGTGACCTCCATGCTTACTTCTTGGACTCATACTTTTTGTATGAAACCATACCACCAATTACTCTGGTCCCAAACCAGTAAGAAAAGATCCACAGAGTTAGCCACAGTATGCAATCTCAAGGTATGACTTTAGCACGTAAAAATATCTTGCTCATTTTCACTATAATTCTCTCATACATACAGTGGAAAACAGGAGGTAACCCACCTGCTGTCCACAAGAGAAAGGCAATATGGTGTGCAGATACCTTCAGACCTAACACAGTGAGTGCTTCATGGACACAGACTCCAAACCACTCAGTTACTAGTTTAGGAGAACAAGTTCTATACTTCAAGCCCTGCAGTTGGTGCTCTAATAGAATAAGTTAAATGCTTCCTATTTTAGTGTGCAACTCTTTTCAGTGCACTTTCCACTGCATCCCTCATTTACATTTTACAGCCCAAGGTGTCTTCAGGCAGTCCCATACAATGCTGATTAACATGAGAGAAAAGGGCCATAAATAGATAAATACAATAAATCTCTCTGGGAAAGAGAGAAGCTCAGGGCACTGGCACTGCAGTTTCCCAAGGGATGCAGGAACAAGTATCAAAACATTATCAGACTAAAGTGTAAAGCTATACTTGCAATTTTACAGACTTTGTAAATTCTATTTGAAGAGAATCTTTGCATTTTTAAATCTAGAGCATTCCGTATTACAAATCCCACAAGGACAGAGGAGAACATTGTCAGTATTCTGCTAATACTTACATGGGGACAGGAGGAAAGCAAAGCAAAAAGTTCCTATTTATTTCAAGGACTACCTATGTGCCTACTATTAGGCCTAAACTCAGGTATCTGACAAAGGGAGCTTTGACTCTCAAAAGTTTATACTCTGTAAATCTTGTCGGTCTTTACGGTGCTACTGAACTATAATCTAGCTCCTCTACCACAGACCATACTGGACTATACTACTACTGGACTATAATCTAGCCTCTCTCTCTCTCTCTCTCTCTCTCTCTCTCTCTCTCTCTCTCTCTTTGAAGCACAAAGCTCACCTGCTCTTAGTTATGCTAACGGCTCTGGCCCAAATAAAAACAAAAGGTTTAACATCTCACACCCTGCTGTAAAGTCACACCTAACAGTGACAAAGACTAGAAAAGCCATAAGGCTAGACAGTAATTTCTTCCGTTCAATTTGGGAAGACAACAATCCCAGAGGGGAATGGACTCCCAAAGAGGAGATTATAAATTCTCAGGACACAAGGAAAAAGCTTTCTCATCTTTGGGCCCGTAGCCAGGGAATTTCAAATCCTGCAGGACTCTTTTACCTAGGGATCCCATCATGGCCATCTGTTTATTTATTTATTTATTTATCCTTAGATTTGTATCCCGCCCTACCCCAAAGGCTCAGGGTGGCTAACAAGGGCACAAAGTGCCAAGATTAAAACAATAAAAACACATAATATAAAACAGTAAAATACAGTAACAAAATCTCAGTGCTCCATTTGTCACAAGATGGGGTAGATCTTAAACCCAACAGTAAATTTCCCGAAATCTATCATCCTTTTCCTGCCAGGGGCACCTCACACCCCCAAAGGGACCAGATAGTCGTGGTAACGTTGCGACGGTGCATAGATGGCAATGATGGAGTAGTAGTGGCGGCGGCTCCTACTCGAAGGCCTGGCGGAAGAGCTCCGTCTTGCAGGCCCTGCAGAACTGAGAAAGAGCTCCTTCCACCAGGTAGGAGCCGCCACCGAAAATGCCCTAGCTCTGGTCACCGCAAATTTAACATCCCTGGGGCCTGGAATTTCCAGATGACGACTCCCCGACCGTAGTGCCCTTGGGGGAACATATGGAGAAAGGCGGTCCCTCAGGTAGGCTGGACCCTGGCCATAAAGGGATTTAAAGGCAAGAACCAGCACTTTGAAGCAAATCCGGTACGCTATTGGCAGCCGGATTTCAGCACAGGCTGAATGTGATCCCTCCTCGAGAGACCCATCAACAACCTGGCTGCAGCATTCTGCCCTAGCTGCAGCCTCCGGATTTGCGACAAAGGCAGCCCCATGCAGAGAGCGTTACAGTAGTCTAGCCTTGAGGTAACCGTCGCATGGATCACCGTGGCCAGGTCCTCACGGCTAAGGTAGAGGACCAACTGCCGAGCCAGCCGAAGATGATAAAAGGCTGCCCTGGCTGTGGCTGCCACCTGGGCCTCCATCGTTAAAGAGGAGTCCAGGCGCACACCCAAACTCCTAACCTCCGGTGCTGGTACCAAAGGCACCCCATCAAAGGTCGGGAGAGGGAGCCCCAACCCTGAGCCGATCCGACTCAGGCCCAGGACCTCCGTCTTTGCCGGGTTTAGTTTCAACCGGCTCAGTCTGAGCC
>NW_015173676.1:1865386-1880491 GCF_001447785.1 Gekko japonicus
AGATCACGGCGGAGCACCGAGACTTTATCTGCAAAATAGCTCGCAAATGCCTCACAACCGATATCCAATCCCCTAGCGTTTTGTCTGCCCTGTGGCAGAGCTGCCAAGGACCGAAATGTACTAAATAATTGGGCCAGGCTTGAGCTAGCAGATGCAATCGTGGCCGCATAGAAATCTCTCTTTGCGGCTTTGACTGCCATCTCATAGGCTTTCATAAACGTCCTATAAGATGCCCTAGATGCTTCGTCACGAGCTCGGTGCCACCATCTCTCTAGCCATCTCAGTTCTTGCTTCAGCTTGCACAGCTCTTGGGTATACCAAGGCGCTCGCCTAGCACGAGTGCGGAGAGGGCGCCTGGGAGCGATCTCGTCGATGGCCGAGGAGACCCGGACATGCCAGTCCTCCACCAGCTCATCCAGCGAGCCACCAGGGGGCCTTGGATCCCACAGGGCCATCTGGAGCCGCAAAGGGTCCATTTGGTGCCGCGGGCGAGCATAAATTTGCTCGCCGCCTAAGCAGGGTCGGGGTGGAACCTTCAGACAGGCCTTCAGGGCCCGGTGGTCCGACCATGGCACTACCTCTGTAGTGATCCGGTCCACCTTCACCTCCGCCGCGAAGATCAAGTCGAGCATGTGACCGGCCCGACAATGGGGAGAAATCCCTACTCTAAACACTAAAGTAATGATGGAATGCTTTAACTTCCAAGATTTACTAGCACCCTAGCAGCAACATTTCTTAGGATAAGAACAGAGATTAGGCTTTAGAGTATTGCATGTTTTCACTTTTTCTTTGCATCCTTCCTCAGTCTGGTGTCTGAAAACACCATGTGTACTCTTTTTATTTTTATTAACCTTCTTCATATTTGAAATGGTCTAAGCCTGATCTCTGTAAACACACCACAATTATTCAGTCTCGCTATCCAAAAAGTGGTAAAGGGGAGAGCCAATAGGTGAGCACAATACCTTGAAATTGTGATGGTGTGACAGATCATCCCTGCACTAGTTAGTACATGCAAAATAGGAGACATGGCAACCAGATGGATCCTCTAAACAGAGAGCTAGATGTGCAAATACATCCAGCCAGAGATACTCTCAGATTAGCTGATGGTAGCAGTTACCACCCCCACACACACTCTTTCACTACTGAGTCCTGTTACAGTGGTACAGAATAACTTGGCAGGAAAGGGAGGCTTTAAATGGCCAAAAGGGTTAGGGTTAATGAGTCCCAGTTTGAAGGCAGACGTTAACTCTGCCACCCTCCCCGTAGTGGCGACAGAGGTGTATCCTTTCTCATTTTAGACTGCAGCTTCCCTGGGGTGAAGCCTAACCTTTTGCTTAAGATACTTTGCAAAGTACCACTGTTAGTGTTATGTATATAGAAAACACAGAATACCAGCAAGCTGGCTTCCCCCTTCAGCGGGCTGGCATTGGAAGGGGGGTGGTGGAAGATTAAACTCCAATTAAACTTTAATTATGTTTAATGAATACCAAATACCTGACTAGCTGAATAAGCTTCTTATAATGGGAAGATTAGTTTCTCACAGCAACTTCCATGGAATGGTAATATACACCTTTTAGGGGGAAATTTTTAATTTTCTGAATGCAGAGTTCCTCTAGGTAGACTCCCGAAGTTCATCAACTCATTTATTAGGTGAAATTTTAAAGAGAGAAGGGGGCAGAAAGACTGCATTTTGCATTTTTTAAACTGTTTGTATATTAATCCACAGTTTAATTTGGTAATAGCTGCTGCCCACAGGGCTCCTGTGCTCTGGAAGGGAAAACAGATTTATAAAGTCAACGGTTTTGTACTTCCTTAGTTTCTTCCTCCCTTTTCTATGATGAGTTTTTTAGACTATAGATAGTATAAGAAGATAGCATCGCTGCAATCTTTAGGACACCTTGCTGGGAGTAAGTGCCTTAGACTAACATGGAACTTGCTTCCATGTAGACCTGCTTAGGCATAGAGTGCAATGCTAAATAGAACTGCACTATTCTAAGTTTGTTGACTTTAATTGGCTTAGAAGGGTATAACACTGCTTATGAATAACTTGTTATTTAACATTAATGGTTTTAGAGGAAGACTGGAGTGGAATGGCCCCAATTATACATGTAGGGATCCAAATACACACAAACCCATCAATGTGCAAGTGGAAATCACTTCATTGTGGATGTTGGGGAAAGCAAAGAGATTTCCTTCTTGCAATGATGCGCATACTGTGAAGGGGAAAAAACGACACGGAGTCGGGATGGCCTGATCAGACACAGGAAAGTACATCACAACCCATTTATTTATTTATTTAGACATTTTTACCCCGCCCTCCCCGCAAGCGGGCTCAGGGCGGCTTACAGGGGCATAAGCCCATACATAAAACCAATACAATCCAATAAAATCATAAAAATAAAACCACTACATACTAATAACAACAAAGTTATTTGTTTCTCCTGGTGTCCTTTAACTCAGCTTCTGTGGCGGAGCAGAACAGGTTGCCGACGACTGGGGCACTTCCCAGATGTTGTTGTCTGATCGCACCCTTTAAATCTGCCCGGCATTCATTCCTATGTCGGGTCTAATTGTGCGTAGAGGGCTAATATACAAACAGAATGGCTACAGCATTCTGGATCCCACCCACAGTCAACAGCTACAGCCTATATTAGGCTACAACACATGTTCTTTGGCTCAGGTCGCACCTCCCAAAAGACTCATTTTTCATCCTTCAGGGTTGCATATTTTGACAAAATTTTCTAATTATTGCTACCACAAAACCTAATCCTGACTTTTCCACAGTTTCTTGAAGTTTTATTAAAGTTTGTCAAAGTTTTGTATTATATAAATAAATGTAAAGGTAACTCTGATCATTATGCCACAACAAAAGCTGACCTTTAACCCTAGCCTAACTTCACCCCAATTTTTCAACATTCCATTATTACTTTTAAAAACTCCATTTAATTTAATATTAGCACCAGTACAGAAACTAACTGATTAAGAAGTAAATTCATCCATCCCCATCAGATAGTGTAAAGTTAAGTTTACATATAAGTAAGCAATGATAAGAACCTAATGCTCATACAACAGAACGATCTGATGTCAAATGGTAAATAAGTTTTGGCTTTCACTCCTTTTTGGTCAATCTTGGCCAATTCCCCTCCTTATTACAGCCCCCAATCCACATGGCTTCTATCCATGCAAATCCACAAACCCCCATATAGCCTTGTTGGTGATCAAAGAATACTCGTTTTTCACCAATGGAAAAACTGGTTAGAACCAAACATTTGTACTTCCACTGAAAATTGCTAAGATATGCTACAATAAAATCATTGCTGAAAACCAGACAGACCGACCAGATAGATAGACAGACAGAACAGACAGATAGATAGATAGCAACCTGGCACCTGGAATTTGTCAAGGCTTGGACTAAGCATTCATTTACATTATTTGCAAATGGTTTTTGGCATCACTTTTTGTCACACCCACCAAACAGAGCTTCCTTCTCTATTCTGAAAACTGGAGAATTTTCATATACAATGCTGAGTGGAAACATACAACTTTGTTAAGACAATCACACAGTTGTGCCCTACTTGTACTTTCCCCTTAGCTCTCTTCTCCATCACAGATAACAGTCTACATGTTGAAACAGAGAGAGGATAACCTTGCTGAGAACACACCATACATACACCCATGTTCTCCTTTCCCCCCCAACTTTCCTTGCTTATATTCAGGGAATTCATTCTACTAATCACCTCCTGAACCTAGGAAGTTTATGTACAAAAGGAACAAGTTTACAAAGTATCTTGACTCAATAACAAGACCCTCCCAATAGAAGTGATATTGATGGGAGAAAGATGCCTATCATTGAGTCCCTTGCATAATACTTGTTCTGACTTCTGGGCTTATGTCTGCCACTCAGCATCAGCATCTTGACAAGATCAACAGCTATTTCACATACACACACAATACAAAGTTAACTATCTACACATCGCAAGCTGTTTAATGTACACAATACACTTCTCATTTGTAACATGTAGATTTAAACAGAAAGGTGTTGCTATGAAATCAAAACAAGAGGAAAGGTTATCTTCATGGTTATTCTGAGGGGCCAAACATCAAAAAGCAGAAGTTAAACACAGGTATATAAGACGGCCCATCTAATTGTACATTATCTTATGCAAAATGCTAATTGAAAAGCAACAAAATGAACTAGAAACTGTCATCAAGTTTAAACTATTAAGTAAACAGAATACACCTGAACTTAAGCAGGATACCTTGTTGAAGACTCCTGAGTAAGCTTAGCAATCATGGGATGAGAGATGTCCTCTTATGAATTAAGAGTTGGTTAAATGGCAGGAAGCAGAGAGTAGGTATAAATGGACAATTCTCAAAATGGAGGAAAGTGAGTGGTGGGATCCCATAAAGAATGGTGCTGGAACAAGTTCTATTTAATTTGCTCAAAGGTTATTTGGAATTGGGGCTGAGTAGTGTAGTAGACAAGTTTGCAGATGATACCAAATTATTCAGGATGGTAAAAACCAAGGTGGATTGTAAGGAGTTACAGGAAGATCTCTCTAAATTGGGTGAGTGGGCAACCATGTGGCAAATGAAGTTCAATATAGGTAAGGTGATGCATACTGGAACAAAAATCATAATTTTTAATATATGCTGATGGGGTCTGAACTGGTTGGGAGTGAGACTGAAAGAGATCTTGGGGTTGTCGTGGAAAATTCAATGAAAAACTTGACCCAGTACTTCATGCTAGTAATTATTAGGAAAGGGACTGAAAATAAAACAGTCAATATTGTAATGCCCTTGTATAAAGTTACATTGCAGCCTCACAGACACACTAACATAAACACAGCCCCCCATGACTGTTTTGGCGCTTGAAAAGGCAAGGGGGAAAAAAGACTCATGCCTAATTTGGATTAGGGCCTTGCAGAAACTTTTAAAAACTACAACTGCCTCTAAAATGTCAGCGGGGGCCATGGGATGGACTCTCATTTGGAATATTGTGTGCAGTTCTGGTTGCTGTACCTCAAAAAGTACATTCCAGAACTAGAAAAAGGACAAAGGAGGACAACCAAGCTGATCAGTGGGTTGGAGCACCTTTCCTATGACAGGCTGGAGAATCTAGGAAAAGAAAAAAAGATGGCTAAAGGGAGACATGATAGAGGTTTATAAAATTACATATGGGATGAAGAAAGTAGATGGAAGTTTTTTCTTCCTCTCCTGTAATACTAGAACTTGGGGGCACACAATGAAATTGAAATATATTCAGAACAAAGGAAATACTTCTTTTCTAAAATGTGGAATTCACTGTCAGTGGAGGTAGCAATGGCCACGAGCACAAATCTCTCTAAAGGGAGGTTAGACAGATTCATGGATAATAGGTCCATTAATTACTAGCCATGGTGATTGAAGGGAGCCTCCGCATCTAGAGACAACAAACGTCCTAATACCAGTTCCATGCCCTGGTTTGCCCTATATGGCAACTGGTTGGACCACTGTGTGAAACACGGTGCTGGACTATATGGACCACTGGTCTTGTTGAACAGTCTTTTCATATGTTCTTAAGCACTTAGACAGCTGGTAATCTTATTATGTCCAAAATAAAGCATATTTCATAACCAAATTGGTAATTTTTTAGTTCAAAAGGAGGGGGCCTGACATGAAGCTTGAATTTTATAAGTATGTGAAGATATGAAGGAACAAGCTTACATTTTATAAGAGTGTGAAGACATGGAGGAAGATGAAACAAGCTGGGAGGAGACCTAAAGTGAGGGGGGGAAGGCTTTATAAGTTGCCACCAGATACAGAAAGAATTAATTGAATAAGGTATCCATACCATTACCTGCTGGCACTTCAGAATAAAGCCAGAGAGGCTTTCAGGACCTATGTCAACATAGCAGAGTTATTCCCAATAAAACCTTTTTTAGTTACAAGGTAAAGAGAAAGAATTAAAAAAGAGAGGCATTTGGAGTAAGCGCAGATCTAATTATGAGAATCAACTATTTCCGTTCTTTTTTTAAAAATATATTTTTAATTTTATAACAACAAAAAACCAATACAGCAACACAAAATTACAAACAAAACATAGACTGGGAGAATCGAAACCATTAAGTATCTCTTGAGTTTTGCACCTTAACATGGAACTTATTAATAATCTTGTTATTATGCTTTAATTGTATTCTGCTTTGGTTGTATGCAAAGTTCATTTAATGTATTCTTCAATCCTTCTGTAAAGTCTTGACCATGTGTTTTCAAAAATCTCCTTTTGTCCTTTCAACAATAAACTTAATTTGTCCATCTCGGCAGTTTCCAGTAGTTTATTTATTATTTCTTCTTTTGATGGTATCTCTTTTTTTCCAGTATTTAGCATATATTATTCTAGCAGTTGTTACAACATGTATAATCAAATAAAAGTCCTGGTTTTTTTACAATTTTCTGGAACTATATTCAATAAAAACAATTCTGGTACAGAGGGTATGCTAGTTTCTAAAAATAAAATGCAATATTTCATGTATCCAGGCCCAATATTTTTTGCTTTTACCACAGGTCCACCACATATGGAAGAGCCAACATTTTCTTGACATTTCCAACAATCATTAGACATATTGGGATAAAATTTTGCTAATGTATCTGGAGTAATATACCGTTTATAAAACATTTTATAAATATTTTCTTTATAAGAAATTGCTTTGGTAATTTTTGTATTTGTTTTCCAAATCTTTGACCATTGTCCTAAATTTTGTGCCCATTTCACCATAGAACACTTAACCACCTCATCTTGTGTTTTCATTTCTCATATTATAACATACAATTTTTAATAAGTTTTTCATCATTAAGAATCAATATTTTATCCATTTCTGTCATCTTATCATGAAAACCCATTTGTTTATCCTTAAGATATCTAGACTCTAATTGTGCTCTTTCCCACGAGCTCAAGTTAGTATCTTGCTTTTTAAGAACATCTGTTGACTTCAACTGATTTTTATTGTCAAACAAATCTTCATATCACCACACTGGATTTTTTTGGAATAATTTATGATTAGCGAAAGCTTCATGAGACCCATTTTCATATCTTGGTATAAAAAAGTCTTTTAGTTTCTTCCCATACCTTCAGTAAGGATCTTCTAAGGATGTGCTGTTTAAAATACTTGTGTGTATTATCTCTACCATACCAAACAAATGCATGCCAGCCCAATACTAAATCATGACCCTCCAACATTAGTATTCTTGAGTTATCCAATGTGATCCATTCTTTCACCCACATCAGTGTAGATGCTTTATACTATAGAGACCAATCTGGTAGAGCAAATCCAGCTCTTTCCTTTGCATCCTGTAATGCTTTTAACTTTATTCTTGGTCTCTTGCCTTGCCAAATGAACTGTTTCAGCAGTTTATCCAGTTCGCATTGCAAAGTTGATCATTGTTCTAGCATAAAATTTCAACTGACATTTTCAAATGCTTTTCCACATCTAAAAAGCCATAGTTTGATTGCTGCACGTGAACCAAAACTTCTGTCACAGATACCCATACTGCATTTTCATAAATCACAGCATAAGAGAATGCTGATTCCTATGTATACTGTTATATACAACATAATTTCAATGATAAGTTTGTTGTTAAAATGTGAATCATTCTGGCAACAATGCTATCATGTGTTCAACTATGGTAATTTATTTGGTGTTTTAAATATTACAGTTTAACTTGATATCCAAATGTACTGGTAACCCTAGCTATTGTGACTATATGAGATTGTTTCTGAGCATATATATATATAATTATATATATATAATTTTAACATTTTTTAATTCCTACCTCTGAGATGACAAAACTTTACATGTGCTAAGATAGCATAGGGTGCAGCAGTTCCCGCCCCCCCTTCTCCCTCAAGTATTGGGTAGATTTATAGTTTTGTTTTAAATGACACAGATAGGCTATTTAGTACAATTTTATACACTAAATTATAAATTATGCATTTGTTGTTCTTAAAGTTGAAAATGTTTAGATTTGACAAGAAAGAAAACATTGCAAATATTTCATTTTCTTTCAGAGGCCAGGTTTTTTATCCATGGCTTCAGAATTTCCAGAAATTGTAAACCTCTATTCTGCTTGCATTTTAAAAACCTGTTTAGGGAGAAAGTAATATTGGGAATGGCTTTTAGAATTCCTCCAGTTCTTTCTCACTAGGCTTTCCTTTCTCTGCCCTATAATTACCACTAGCATTTGGGGGATAACATAAAACAGCCCATCCACTAAGATTTATACTTCCCCTATTCTATGCAAATAAGAAAACGCCTGCAGTATTTGGAGTTTCTCTACCTGGCTTTGAGAAAAGATGGGAGAAAGGAAGCCAGAAGGTTTTTACCACAGGCCATTATGGAGCTCCTAGCTCCCCCTGTTGAGGAAGTTTTTGCAGTTAGATGGAAAATAGTCCACAATCTATGTAAGTAAGGAACTGGAACTAGTGCTAGTCCAGGACCACATTCTGGCTCAAGCCCACCCTAACAAAATAGATTTCTAAAAAACTACTTTACTTCAGACATAAAGGACATATTTTCAATACAGGTTTGCAGAAAGTTCAGAATGCAGTTAGTCCATTTTCCACTTATGATTTCCTGTGCCACAGAAAGCACTACAGCTTTCCCTGGTGCACAGACAGAAGAGGGCAATGCACTAGACAAGCTTCAAGGCAATGTCAGCAACATGGATTTTGCTCTGGCATTTATCTCATACACCATCGTATTTCTAGCCCAAGACAGTTTGCTGATTACATAAACACTTGTCTCTGGCATACCATCAGATAACTGGGCCTAGCCTTTTTGTGCAGACAAAGAGGCCTATAAAGCATACCATTTATAAGCAGAGGTGCAGAGACAAAGCCTTTTACTGGTATTTAGCAAAATCAGTGTTTTTGCAGAAACATAAAAAAGAGGGGGATTGCTTTACAGCTGTTTAGACAAAAACTTATAAGAAAAGCTGGTTATGTGGCAGGGGTAGAGGACAGAGCGGAAGTAAGTGCTAGGAGAATGAGAGGTTCATTACATGACCCAAAGAATTATGTTGCTTGCTGCAGTCATTCACCACACAACTATGATTTTGCTAAGTTTTCCAGCTTTCTTACTGTACAGGTCTTCCACAGATGTACAGTACTAGCCTAAGTAGAGCTTGGAGCCAGTTTGGCGTAGTGGTTAAGTGCGTGTTCTCTTATCTGGGAGAACCGGGTTTGATTCCCCACTCCTCCACTTGCACCTGGCTGGATGACCTTGGGCAAGCCGTAGTTCTGATAAGAGCTGTCCTTGGATAAAGAGCAGTTTCTGAAAGAGCTCTCTCAGCCCCACCTACCTCACAGGGTGTCTGTTGTGGGGAGGGGAAGGGAAAGGAGTTTGTAAGCCACTCTGAGACACCTTTGGGTAGTGAAGGGCGGGGTATAAATCCAATCTCCTCCTCCTCCTACCTCCTTCTAAGCCAATTTACTTCAAAAGACTTATAAGGGTATAACTCTGCTTAGGATGGCACTGTTAAAAACAGAATGGAAAGGCGAACTGGGGCAAATTCTGCATTGTCACCACAGCAGTGCTTCAGTGATAGAATCTTCTACCCCCTTCTGTCCAGCTGCATTATGTCATGTGCCAACCCCCTCTCCCTAGTCCTGCACTTACAGTGTAGGGGGTGAAAGAGGGTATGCAGTAGGAGAAGGGAATCAGCAAAAAAACCCACCCACCCCAGTTTAGCTGGCAAAATGCCTTCCATCAGCATAGTTAGGAGACAATCCAGTCTTTAATGTATTACAATACAGTCTCTACTTGTGAGAAGAACTGTTATCTTTCATTTTACAACTAAAACATTGTAACACAGATTATCTGTGCAAATCATTCAAGGTTACAGAGAATAAGATCTCCGGGCGAAAGTTTCTGAATGAGAATTCCATATTTGAGTCTCTCTCGTCTCCTTGGGTTTATAGTTTGTATTTCAAGTGTTATTCATCTCTATCTACAGAGGCTCCAAAAATTTTCATTTAAAAGACTGAATTTAACAGCCAGGTACTCATCTTTTATCAACACATGAAGTTATACACAAGAGCATATAGAAGAGAACATAAGAACATAAGAGAAGCCAATGTTGATTCAGGCCAATGGCCCATCCAGTCCAGTCACACAGTGGCCAAAAAGACCAGGTGTCATCAGGAAGTGCACCAGTGGGGCCAGGACACTAGAAGCCCTCCCACTGTTGCTCCCCAAGCACCAAGAACACAGTGCATCACTTGCCCCAGACTGAGAGTCCCTATCTATACCTTGTGGCTAATAGCCACTGATGGACTGAGAGTTCCTATCTATACCTTGTGGCTAATAGCCACTGATGGACCTCTGCTCCATATGCTTATCCAATTCCCTCTTGAAGCCGTCCATGCTTGTAGCCCCCACCACCTCCTGTGGCAGTGAATATGCAGACTGCATGTTCATAAATCTGCATCTTATTTATTGCAGACTGGGGTTTTCTTTGCATGTTAACTGTGCAGTGGTGGGAAAGAAAGAAAAGAACTCAGAAAATGGGGGTGATGGCATGTGGCAGTGCAAGGAACCAGTCTGACACCACAAAAAACTAGAGTCCTTGGCCAGATCTATCTAGTTTTTAAGCTTTAACTAGAAATGGCACACACATCTTCCACTATTTCTCAACAATGGTGAGAGCTAGTCATTTTATTTAGGTTCCCCAATCTCAAATTTGTTCAGTGAAATCCCCTAGACTCTACATCAGAGGTCTTGAATTCATTTGTTACGAGGGCCAGATCTGACATAAATATCACTTTGCCAGGCTGGGCCATGTGTGCCATAAAATGTAACACAAGGTACTGGAGATATAAACTTTATAAAGATGATTTCAGATGCCAAATGGCTATAGCAGGTGTGAGTGGATTAGGTGTGATATGCAAAGGGGTGGAGATATCAGTATTGGTGTAATATACAGAGGCGTGGCAATATCAGCATTGGTAATGAGACAGGAAACCTAGGTCTCAATTTGGTACAGGAGGATTCAGTGAAGGAGGATGCAAAGAATAAGTGGAAATAAGTCTGAAGAAGTAAGCAGTGACTCACAAAAGCACATACCCTACCACAATTTTGTTAGTCTTTAAAGGTGCTACTGGACTCTTACTCTTTCTACCACTTTTAGAAACCACAACATTCAAAAACCAGTGGGGGGACATTTGGTGACCTAAAAGTAGCAGTTCTCTGACAAAGGAATTTCAAAGGGAGATTAGAAAGAGAGACTGCTGAATTGCAACTGATCATGAAGCTCAAGAAAATGTGAACTCCTGGACTGAATTGAGACCTAGATTTCTTCTCTCATTATCAATGCCTGCTATTGTCATTTGGCATCTGAAATCACTTCACTTTCCAAGATGTAAGGACAGATGAACTCACATTCCAGCTGTATCTGAGGAAGTGAGCAGTGATTCATGAAAGCTCATGCCCTGCCACAAATTTTGTTAGTCATTAAGGTGCTGCTGTATTCTTCTTCCTTTTCACTAATAAGGAATGCAAGGTGTGCTGTTAGGTTTCTCCCCCCTCATCTGTTAGAAATGGAAAGGGGGATCTCTCCAAGTGCCATGGGATGGTCTCTCTCTCTCTCTTATGTTTTTTGGGTTTAAACACAGGACTCTTCCCCACCCCCATACCTGGAATAAAACATTTCTGGGTCTAAACACAGGTCGTGCTCTTTCTCTCTCTCTCTCTCTCACACACACACACACACACTCTCTCCCTCTCTCTCTCCCCCTCCCTCCCTGGTCTTCTGAAAAGTCCCACAAGACGCCATTTTTACCCTCTCTGTGTCTCTCTTCCTCCTCCTCCCTCCCCAGAGAAGGAAGGGGAGGGGGGAGGAGCCCTCAGCCAATGGAGGCAAGGCTTTCTTTCTCACCTCCTGAAGCAGGAAATAGGAGAGACTGGGGAAAAGGAGCTGCGACATTACAAACAGGAGCCAGGAAGCAGCTCAGAGTCAGCTGCTCTTGGGCTGGCTTGCAGCTCGCAGGCCATATCTTTGACACCCCAGCTCTATACAGTACTACCCAGCTGCAGCTATGCATATGTATATACAACTGACTAGTGTAACATTTCTCAAATGGTGTCCCTGGACTCTTGGGGACCCATGACAGAAGTCACATCTCATCAGACTAACATTAAAACTGAGCCCTATCAATTTTCTAAGATTCTTCACCTCAGGGGAGGGGACCAGAATCGGCTTCCCATTCTTTCAAATGGCTGGAGCTCACAGAACTACTGACATCCACAGTCACCTAGATTCCACATTACCACAAAGCACTAGCCAATAAATGTGCCGCTTGGTTGCTGGGAACCAACAACTCAGCTATAGAGACTCAAACTGGCTGAGTGGCATCAAGGAGGTAAAGCCCTAATGCAGTCATCTTATGTTACTTCCAGTATAAAGTTGAACTGATTTTCCAATGCAAAGGATTTCAGCAGAGAGAGAGAGACGTCCATTTGCATCCACGGACAATAATACTATAGAGGGTTTTTCAACGGAATATCAGAAGTCCAGGTTACATATGATGCTGGTCTTTCTATTTCTTTGAACTCCTATGAAAGTTGCTCAGCTTCCCACCCCTGTTCAACTGGTCTCTATCTAGCAGTTACTAAGCTGTCTTGCTGTCTTCAGTGCAAAGTCACTTCCAGTTAAAGGGCGAAACTGAGTTGCAACCCTTACAGAATCAGCTATTCCCTTGTAGACCATGTATATATGATAAGAACATTACTCATAAACTTGCTCATAAAATGAAACTGATAACAGTCTCATTATATTATTGAGAAGACTGGAGCCTTCACAGGACATATGAGGCTTACTGCACACACTCTGAAAAGATGAAGTTGTGTGGTGTGTGCTGGTGGAGAGTGTAGGGTAAGGCTTGTCCTTACATGAAAAAAAATTAATCAGACTGGGGCTCCTCAACTTACTACAGCTTAAGAATCACTGAACTAGTGAATTCTGGTGTTCTAGTTTAAAAGGAGCAGCAGGTTAAGAGAGATGTCAACAACTTTAAATAAAGCTCAGGAGCAACAGCGTACATTTTAGCTGTTTCAAGAAGGTGCCATCCCCACCAGGTAACACTCAGCTCCAGGAAAATTTACCTCTGTGCAGAAAGGTGTAAGCTGTGGGTGGACCACTGGCTGCACATACATGTGGAAGGTGGATTCAATCTCCATTGTCCTGCCATTTAGCTTCAGGATGGGGAACTCAATGATTTCCTGGAATAAGAAGATGAAGTGTTAATGAATCCAATAAAAAAAATCACTATACATAATAAACTGGTTACCCCATGTCAATCACAAAACAAGTAAAACCAAGCCACCCACAGACAAGATAGAAGTGTCAACATATTCAGGAGACTCTCCAGAAATAACCCAAAGAAAAACCACTTAAAATAGCATGATTAGAACCAAACCAGTTTGAGGACCAAAGGACATTTAGAGCAGCTAAGAGTCAGTTAAAGAGAAAGGGAAGGAGTAACCATATCAAGTCCCTGAAAGCTTACAAAATCCGGGAGGAGAGTAACAAGTAGGCGTTCGAAACTGTTTCCTCTTCCAATGATACTTTTCAGGCCCCCAGTTTACACTATCTTATAATTTCAAATAGATATTTTAAAAAATACAAAATAAAGTCAAGCTGCAACTCCATGGAAGAACACATAGTTATGAAACAACAACAGCAGCAACAAAAAGGAGCACCAATCAGGATCACCTCTTCCATCTCCCTATTGTGTGGAAGATCCTGGAGTTTCTACACAACAGGTACACAAATGTAGCTTGCAAAGATTATAGATGCCTTCCAAATCCATCTCACAATTTTGGCAAGATAGCACTGACCCCCAGATCCTGAGACTATCAGACCTGTTTATTCCTCTAATATCCACCTACCCTAAACATCTTCTACTCCCTTAGCCTAGTGAAAAAGAAATTACTTGCAATACATCATAACTTGCTAATGGTTATCTCCTGACAATATTACAACTAGGGTTACAAAGTGATGCTGAACAATGGTCTCTGAAAGAAGATTTTCCCAGTTTACAGGAGATAGGCACCACTATCGAAGATTTATGGATCCTTTTGACATGTCACTTGAGGATGCTGAATCACAGCTACAGACCATGTTAACTGACCTGTATTTTCACAGTTATTGGCAAAAAGAAAAAAAATGCCACTTGTACAATTCTACTAGCTTTTGGATGGTTTATGTCTGCAATTCCAAGTGCTCTTACATGAAAAAAAGTTCTACTGAAATCAGTGAGGCTTACTTCAAAGAACACGACTTTAGAACCAGAGTTCCAAATGTGTAAAGCTAACATAACGTGCACTTCAGCTTTACTCTCTGGCAATATATATGGTATATATTGCCAGAGAGTAATGTTATGTTAGCTCTATATAATATAATCTCCTGCCAACCTAGCAGTTCGAAAGCAAGAAATTGCAAGTAGATAAATAGGTACCACTTAAGTGGGAAGGTAACAGTGTTCCGTGCGCTTTGGTGTTTAGTCATGCCAGCCACATGACCACGGAAATGTCTTTGGACAGCGCTGGCTCTTTGGCTTTGAAACGTAGATGAGCACCGCAACCCTAGAGTCGGATTCGACTGGCTTTCGAGCAAGGGAACCTTTACTTTTTATATAATATAATATACCTACAAAAAACAATCCGGATCACTGAGTTTTAAGTAAGTACAATACCAATTCATAAGAAGCCAATGATAATTCCAAATCATAACAAGAAACAACCTAAGAGTGCAAACCTAAACAGTTACACTCATCTGAAATAGCATGTTTCAGAGCTGGGGAAAGCAAGGATTATTTACCATATTCTTGTGGATCCTGTGCAAGTTATATATGCATACATTTAATTTTCAAACAAATCCCAGCTCTCAAATTCGAACACTATCCCATTACATAATACACTGAAATCCACATGCCAAAATCTAAAGTTGAAGGTACAGTGTATTTCACTTTACTCAAGCCTTTGTGACTCCCACATGGAAAGTCAAGACAACATAGAAAGTCTGCTTCTGCTCCACTCCCATACATAACTATATGTGTAATGTCCGTGACTA
>NW_015173676.1:1880549-1890933 GCF_001447785.1 Gekko japonicus
GAAATCAAAAATTTACAAGAGCTTGTTAATAAAAAGTTTAAGCAAACCCTGTTATGATGGATCTAGCAATTATTAAAATATACACATGAAATTTAAAAAAACCCAACATAGCAACCAAGGAATACAAGTAATAAAATCCTTTGTTTCTTTCCTCCCCTCTCTACCTCCTCCCGAGTTTAATGTAAGAGGAGTGACAATTTGTTTCGTGTCTTTAAAGAATAATTTGTCTGTGTTATTTAATAGAGAAGCATGATGCTGGGGCTCTGGAGTGCAAATGAGCCTACTGAGTGATAGCCAAGCATCGAGCCTCTCAAATCACTTGCGTAGGGAAGAGAGAATGAAAAAAATTGCTTTTTGATATTCAAAAACAGTTTGCAAAATTTAATCAAAGCACAGCAAAAGCTAACATTTTTACCACTTTGACATTTTTATTAGTGCTTCCATAAATTTTTAAAACATGAATAGAATTAGTTTAAAAACAACAAAAAAAAAACTGCCTGAAGACATCTGGAAGACAAAAAATCATAGTAAAATAAATAAATAAGAGCTCCACTGAACAACATTTGGCTGTGAAGACTCCAACTGCTGCTGCAGAGGGATTCAAAGCCCTGACCGTGACTTTGTTGCCCATTATTTAATTAATATTTTTAAGGTTCTATTGTGAGGTAGCAACATCAGCACAACAGCATGGATAGAGAAAACAATATTAGTATAACAAACATGTAGTTCTCTTTTTTACTCTGAAGAAAAAAGGATCCATGACAGAATCCCATAAATACTTCAATCAAAAGCCTGCTTGGTGGGGCAGCAGATTAAAATTAATGACGCTACTACTATTAGAAACAGAGGGCTGTAAATGCTCTACCAACCATATCCAGCAGGGACTGCTGTCACAGCAATGCTGCCACAGAACAGCTCCATCCTTGAAGTAGGCAGCAGCCACTGCCAAGTTCCATTGACTTTTGTTGAAAGTGTGAACACTTTCCAGCTTTGTAACTATTATAAGGGGGGGGAATCCTTTGGAAATGGAAACAAGTTGTCCTATTACTATGAAAATTATCAGGGAAATCAGATAATTGAATTTCAGGATTTTAAAAAGTTTTGGCTGGAGGCCAACAAAATTGCATTCCACTGTTTCTGGCAACATTTCTTCTGGTAGAAGACCAGAAATTATTACCAACATTCAGTTATGCCACGGGGACACACCTGGCTCTCATTTGGCAAAAAACTATTGTGTAGTTTTAAAAGTTATACAGTATAGATAAGTTATACAACAGAGGTCATCTGTAGCCAGTCAAATCAGAGTTGGGGGAGGTGAGAATGCTGTGTTAAGCTAAGATTTCCTATCGGAATGAAATTTACTATGAAGGATCTCAAATGAGAGGTAGAAACCATCAAATTCCCAGATAAATTTTAACAAAAATAAAGCTCTTTCTTATGGTTAAAAAAAATCCTCAGAGAAATCAGATGAAGAATGCCCTAGTTATAGTGGTTTAAAAATTAGACTATTTTCCCTCATGTACCGCAGAGTTACAAGGGGGAAGTGAAAAAGAGATGGACTTCAGTATCACTATATCTAGGGTAGAACATGAACCCTACGTAGGGGAATCTTCGAATGAAAAGGGGAACAGTAAGTTAAAAATCTTTTCTATCTCTGTGGTGCACAAATTAAAAAGTTCTGCCTCTAAAAACTGCTATAAACAGGTATTTTTCCTCCAATTGCTCCAAAAATTGAAACGCTTGTTCCCTCTTACCCAAGAGCTGTTGCATACCAAATTTCACAATAAAATGACAAATTTACTTCATTTTAAAAGGAATATAAATATATAGTCTATCTTTTCCTAGTTCTCAAGCTCTGTTGCCTTCTTTTCTCCCTGATCCTTATCTGAGATCCTTAGAAAGGAGAATTAAATGACCAACCAAAACTCCAGCACCTGTTAATCCCAGTCATCATCCAAGAAATCAAAACTTTTTACCATTTTCCTTCCTTCTCAGATTTCACGTATTCCTCAATACAGTAGAGAGAAATCTGTTGCAGTACTGAAGCAGTTCAGTAAAATATCTAAATTTCAGTTTCAACACATTTCGGCCATTGGTCATATTCCACCACTGAAGTCTTTCATTATCTTATTTTGACAACGAAGTAAAGTAAATGATAGAGGAGGGAGAAGAACAGAAGTAATGAAAACAAAACACCCAACTACCTGTGCTACAGCTCAGGAAATAGTTCCCAAGAATAAAGCGTATGGGTATTGTTTTTAATAGCTTGTTTTTATATTGAGTTTTTAATTGTGAAAAAAATCCTACTCTCCCCTCCAGACCCATCCCATAAGTATTCTGCCTGCTCTCAATTTTCAAATTATGTAAGTCAAGCAGTGCAACAGTCTCGTCAGTGCTAGAGTTTCCACTTAACAATATCAGGCCTGCCTAAGTCTCCGGCTACCCTACTCCTAACAGAACAGTTCTATAACTCTTTTGACAAGCATCATTGCATCAGGGTGCCAAATGATCCCATGCACTAAGAGGGTGGGAAACAGGCAAACAGGAGGGCAGGATAAAAACAGCTAGAGGAAATAAAATACCGAACAAGTCTGAAAATTTTATGACTATTTAAACAATTGTAGGCCTATGAAAATTATAGAAAAAGGCTGACAAAGAAATCAGATGCCATGGAGAAAAGATCAATGGCTTTTTCCTACTCCCACCCCCTTTATTATTGGCTTCCTTGTTCAATTTCTCAAAATGAGCAAAAAGGACCTTCCCAAAAGGCTGTTATCCCAATGGCAGGGAAATGGAGGAAGAGAGACAGAAACTTTTTCCAGTCTCTGGCAATGTGGCAATGTTTGCTCCACCAGTATCTACAGCAACAGATACCAGCACTATGAAATCAGCACCAGTGCTCACTAACAATGTTAACCAGCCCTGCAATGAAATGTAACCTACGACACTCCGTGGTACTTTCCATTTAAACCTCCATTTGGAGAGCGGCAGCATTTGAGGAGCCCGCCGTCCGTCCTGCTAATAAAGACAAGTGTTGGGACCTTTAAAGCTGCCATTCATCTTGTGCCTTTATTAAATTCAATTTTTCTAAACCCATGATACATCATGAAATTAAGAGCTGACATTCCTGCGGAAACAAAAATATCTATCAAACATAAAGAGGAAAAAAAGCGCTCCATTACCCAGAATTTATGGCTTAAAGCTGATCTGCTTCCCCTTTTTTACAAGCATATGGTTTGTTTTAGATATCCAAAATGTTATTACAGATCTAGAATTTCATTAGGCACTATTATGAAATGGTAAGCACTTAACCAAACAACTGAACAGGCTGGTTTTTGGAGCACACAGACACAGACTGGCAACTTAGCCAGCCTTAAAGTATTATAATACATTCACACTGTCAATCTAATTTCCAAGAATGGAGGGAAGACAGAGTAAGATATGGCTGCAAGAAGTTGGCCTGGCGTGAGGAAAACTACGTCAGAAACTGTTGCTGTGATAGAAACACAAAATGAGAGGCAGTTAAGCATTTCTAACTGAACAAGCCCGGTGATACCAATGCACATACTGAATCTGTGGGGCTCTGAAAGCCTTCCACCTTTCCCCTTTCACCTTAAACACACACACATCCAGCTCTCAATCAGTAAGATGCTAAATATTCATGCTTTTTTAAAAAAAAAGATTCCCCTGGCATTTTACTAATCTACCATTTGGATAAGGAATTCCACATGCATCTCAAATATTAACCCCAGTTACCCTACCCAGCAAAAATCAGTTATCCTTCCCAGTGAATCACCAACTTTAGTATTTCCCAACTCTCCTATTTCAAACTCTCATCTACCTAATCTATCACCACTCTGGGAATTTACCAAAATGCCAGTGCAAGCTCTCCATAACAGAAAATAGTACAAATCCCATTCAAGAATTATCCATACCCTCCCTCAGAATAAGCAAAGAGAATCTTGTTCCTGTCCCCTGATGTGCACTGCTGCAAGCTTAACTAAAAAGGAAAGCACAGATTCAAACTGCTTGTGATAAAATAATAAGGTTTTTACTTCTCTGCCCACAGTCATGAAATTTGTATACACAAATTTGAATTGAAGAATTCTGCACATAGCTCCAGCTCATTGTCACAGGCGTTTGCATTTATATTGTCAGAAGAGAGAGTTTCTCAAATCAATTTTAACCTGTCAAAAGTACCACAAACCAGCTAAACACAGAGAAGTATAAAGAAAAATGTTAAAATTATAAATACCTTTTAGCTAACATGCCTGGTTTAAATCGTTTTGTATTTTAAAAAGCCTGTAGTACTTGCATGCTATCGAGCTGGCAGCCCATGAAGAGTTTCAGACTTGCCACCCTCAGAGGAAAACACACCCAAACGCCTGCAGCCACCTTGTGTAATTTGCCTATGCAACAAAAACTTGTCAAGAAACAGATGGGGCACAGAATCTCAACTGGCCTGTTGAAAACTTAAAAGGACTTCCCTTTCCAAGGGATTAGGAAAATTCATGAGGGCCTGTGATTTCAGCACTATAAACCCAACCTGTTTCACTTCACCCTCCTAAACAAAAAACTCCTGGCACAATGGCACAGTGTTGTTCAGATGAAGGAAAGGAGAAATGTGAATTAAGGGTGTGCTTTCTTTCCCCAAAAGGGAAAGGTGCAGGTATAAACTACTTGAGACACTCGAAGAAAAACCTCTTGGCTTGGGAACAAAGCAAAACAAAAAGAAACACACTAATATTCACAAGGAAACACTATGTCCATATTAGAACCGATTAAATTACAGAAATAAATTACATAAAAGATCATTCAAGCTCTCAAATATCAACTTAAGCAGTGGGCAGGACACACTCAGAGACCAGTATATGTTTATTGATGGTGGATAAAATTACCCCATTCAGTCACAATTGAGAATAATTTATTTTCTCCCATTCCTGCAAAATTTTTAATAAATATAAAAGAATGAAAGATGCCACAGGAAAATCAAAGTAGACTGTTCCCAGTGCAATAAAGAAAGAGCCAAGTGCTCTTGATACTGAGAGATGTGTCTGATAAGAGAAAGGGCTGTGTTGTCCTGTTTAAAAGACAGCCTTTTTACACCTCCAAGGGAGGAAAGCCTGGGTCTCAGTGGCAGCAGCTCATTTCGTTCAACAGTTTTTCTTTTCTGCTTTTACAAAGACAAAAAAAGTCATGTTATGCACAAGAAGCTTGTTTCTTAAACAAACACTTGTGTTTTTGATTTACACCACGGGCTGCTCCTAAATAATTTATGGCGGGTTAAATTTATTGCAGAGCCCTGGCCGGCTGCAAATTCGAATTGCCAAATAATTAGATTTTAGGGCAATGCTTATAAATTATCCGCCGATTTGTCCGGACTTGTTTGTCAGTTGCTTTGTGCTCCAGGTCATCTTTGGCATTTCGCTGTTTGTGTTTTAATTGCTGATTTACACTTTGACAGATGAGAGCTGATGCCTCCAAGTCTGGGGAGGGGGAAGAACAGAAGAATCAGAGCTCCTAGAAGGCTTGAGTTCTTTCCCCCACACTTTTTTCCAAGGCAATTAGAAGACGGGACAACATGTGGACAGAACTGGCCTAAGTGAGTTTTTAATTATTTTAATGAGAACTGGCTGAGTTGAACAGTCCTACGCTGGCCTCCAGGGGTAATGGACAACATGGCTAAACGTTTCTGCAAAACTGACCATAGGAACTACTCCAAAGAGCAGTTGCAGAAGAAAAAATCCACTGGCTGCATATGCTTAACGAAGGATGGCTATGTATCCCACACACATATACACACATTGTACACTGGTCTGGCTCAGCACATCTACCTTGAAATACTAAAGCAGGTATGTCAATCTGGTCCACTGACAAACCTTTCAAGAGAGTATACAAGACCAAATTACATTTGTCAAAGAAATAGAACTGAATAACATGCACATACCTATTTGCCTGCACAATTAAATTTAAAATGTCATGTATTCTAAGAACTGAAACAAGAAAATGTCAGTGAAGAAAAATGTTGCACAAATTGTTATTGGGAACAAAGTGCCATGTGATACAGAACTAGATAAACAAGAATGACTGGATGCTAACTTTTACAGCTAAAGATTTTAATCCTGTGCTTTTTGTCTGTACTTTAGTCAACATTCTTTACCGTTTCACAGGGATCATTAATCCAATTCATTAACTCTGAGAGATGCCAGAGGAGGCACCCTAACATGTACTTAATACTCACTTCTTTAGAAGTCCAGTAATGGACATTTCACAGCATCTCTTTATTCTTGGTTTCTTTACATTTTGTCTTACTATCTTACTCAACCTATAATGCAAGATAAGACCAGAGACCTTTTACAGCCATTTGGAAAATGACAAGATTTCAGCCTAGGAACATCCATGAAACATGCAAGTTACTACTTAACTAGACAATCTATTTAGGCTCACATTAACCCAACAAAGTCCATAGGAAGAAATGGAAATGGGAAGGAATTTTAAGGAAAATAGCATGAAAAGTCTACTGGAAGTACAAATTACCTTAACAGAAAAATTCAACCTGCATAGGCCACAACTAACAGTGAAAAGAAGACAAAGATCTGTAATTTTTTATAACATTTGGAACAGTTGATGGAATCAAAAACCACTGTACAATGTGTTAATGCACAACAAATTTTAAAATCATCAACAGAATCCACCCACATGCAGCAAACATGGAACTCACTGCTACAGGATGCTGTGGAAAGGAACAGTATAAATGGGTTAAAAATAAACCTTACACAAATGCATGCAAGATGGCTGAGGGTATAAATCAGCTTGACCAGAGCATCCTGAAATTTGACATTAACAGGAAAATGTACCAATTGGTAAGAACTGGAATATTCTGTTAGTGCCCTATACCATTACATAGTTCTAAACAAACAGGTATATCTGACAGGGTACCAGACTAAATAAACTGCTAGACCTGACTTAATAAGGCTACTCTTACGACAGAAAGTAGTAGGCAATTATAAATGCAATGTGCAAGGGAACTTGGGCCAATGCAAAAAAAGCAAAAAGGAACTTTAGAATCTGAACACCAGGACAACAATCTCAAACATAAAAAGTCTCAGAGCTAATTCATATGATCAGTGGATATATAGTAACTGCTTGAAACTCCTCCACATGCCAGCTTCCCATCTATGGCCAGCCATTCCATACAAATGCCACCAGAGGTATCTTTGCACATGTCAACCAGTACTCAAAAAGACAGCTTTTAAAGTAGACTAGGAAAGAAAGCATTGCCACATGTGGCAGTGGTTGTTCATACATTTGTATGGAAGATGTTGCATACACTACTAGGAACACTGCATTAACGAAACGAAAAACCTTTGCGAGAAACAAAAAAGATCCCACGCATACACACACAACGGATGGAACACATGGGAAAGTGCATCTTTTCTGTTGTTTCAGATGAGCATATTGTATTATTGCCAATTTCAAGTTGACAACTGAACCAGTATGGATAATAAACTACAGTGCAAAAAGAGGTTTACATGCTCAGAGCTGCTTTGATTTAAGGGTATTTTTAAATAAACAATTTCTATCTTTTTATATAAGTAAAACCTAATATTTGGGAGTGGGGTGTGTTTTAAAAAGTTTTCTGTCACATTCAACAGGTAAGAACATTACATGCACCAGTACACAAAAGGGCACACTTTTAAAGAATGTTAGCACTTGTTCCTGAATTATGATAGATTCATCCAACTGTTTGATGCCAGGATTGGGAGCATGTATTATGGAAGAAATCAATAAAGAACAAGGTCTGTTCTCTTACATGTACATTTTAGATATTTTACGTGTGCACCTAAAAATATAAAGTATGAATGTAAATCACTACAGGGTCGGGTATGCCTTCTTGATACATGCCTACACGGTGGAAAGCACACATATAACAAAAGGAGATAATCCTTTGTGAAATCTATCAGCAAAGTTCCACTACGAGGTTCTGCCCCAAAAGAGACTCGTGTGCATCAGTGGGCTGTGGAAAATAATTTAGACTTGCCATCATCAGAAAGTCCAGTGAGTACCAGTTAAGGCAAGTTTGACTTCAGGGAGATATGAGTTCAAAACAGAACTCGCTGCATAGTTGAAACAAACTTATTGTGATAGAATTACAACATCATGGACAGCACACATTCAACTTGTGCTACCCCAGCTGCACTGGCTACCGGTGGGGTACCGAGTCAGGTTCAAGGTCTTGGTATTGACCATTAAGGCCTTGAATGGTCAGGGACCCATGTATCTTCAGGACCCTCTCCTCTGGTATGTCCCTTGAAGGGCATTACACTCTGCAGAGAATAATCTACTGGTGATCCCCACCACAAAAGAAGTCCAGCTGTCCTTGACCAGAGCCAAGGCCTTTTCTGCCCTGGCTCCCACCTGGTAGAACTCTCTGCCAAACAACACCCGTGCCCTGCGGGACCTAATGCAGTTCCACAGGGCTTTCAAGGCAGAGATGATCCACCAGGCTTTTGGTTGAGGGCAGCAACGGGTAGCATCTTACTGGCAGTGCTTCTTCCCCCCTTCTTTTCTTCCTGCCTCCTTTCCATCTTCCCATGGGGCAGTGACATAATGGAATTCAAAGTGTTAATGCCATCTGAGAATGTTTTTATCTAGGTATTATTTAAATAGTTTCATTATCTATGAATGTTTTTATTGTTATGTTGTTCACTGCCCTGAGCTGTGTGTATTCAGAGGTACAGTGGTCTATGATGCTACAATAATAACAGGTTGCTTACCTGTAACTGATGATCTTCGAGTCGCCATCTATGCATTCACACCTATGGGTTAGGCACCTGCACCATCTACGATTCGGGAAACTTCTATCAAGCTCAAAAGAATTCGGAGCCCTGCCTCCGAACACGTGTAGGAACTCCAACCACGCATGCCCAAAGGGCGGGGCCCCAGTATCCCACCAGTTCCTTCTGACCACCGCCAACTCCAAAGGAGAAAGAACCCCAAGGAGCTGACAGCAGTGGGGAAGGAGGGCGGGTGGTGTGAATGCATAGATGACCACTCAAAGATCATCAGTTACAGGCAATGTTCCCTCTAAGGTGTTGTCATGATCTGTGCAGGACTGGGAGCAAGGCCTAGTGCGGCTTGGTCCCAGGAGAGACCAGCATGGGAGTAGAAAGCAGACAGCCTACAATCCCCATAATGCTTAGAGAGGGTGTTAGCCAATCAGAGTTAAAAGATTCTGTGAGGGGAGGCTGTCTTGAGCTGTTAACTGGGGGGAAATGATGGTTTTTCCTCACTGAGAGCTACACTGAAGGGGACTGTGTTCTTTCGTCTCATCTGCAGTCTGGTCTCACAGAGGGGACAGGCTGGTCTGGTGAGAGAAAGATCCCGGCAGGAGGCTGAGTATAAGAAGGCTGTAGGGCTTGAGTATTAACAGTTAAGGAGTAATAGGTAGCTGCGTTAGATTCTGTTTATTTCTTAATGCCTTTTAAACACTGTTATATCTTTTAAAGCACCTTGTCTTGTTTTCCTTGCCCCAGTACTGTGATAGTAAACCCTTTCTTTTTAATTGTTCTCTGCCTTGGTCATCACGCTTACATTTCTCGGCTACAAAGGGGTACTTGGAAGGGGCTTGGGAGGGTACCCTGAGCCTTGTCAAGGGACCCGAAGTCCAGGGTGGTGGCAGCAGAAGGTGGCGACCCGCTGGGGTCATGACAGGCGTGGAGTCTCATGAGCAGAAATTTTACCCTGCGAGCCAAAAGTGGTGCTAGCTTTAAAACTGTGAGCAGGCTGACATTTTTTTAAAAAAAATTATTTCAGTGTAAAGGTAAAGGTAAAGGTTCCCTTGCTCGAAAGCCAGTCGAGTCCGACTCTAGGGTTGCGGTGCTCATCTCAGTTTCAAAGCCGAAGAGCCAGCGCTGTTCGAAGACATTTCCGTGGTCATGTGGCCGGCATGACTAAACACCAAGGCGCACGGAACGCTGTTACCTTCCCACTGAAGTGGTACCTATTTATCTACTTGCAATTTCTTGCTTTCGAACTGCTAGGTTGGCAGGAGCTGGAACTAGAGGCGGGAGCTCACTCCGTCATGCAGCACACTCGGGCCTCGAACTGCTGAACTACTGACCTTCCACAGCCTGCAGTTCAGCTTCTTAACCACTTGAGCCACCGCAGCTCCTATTTCAGTGTACAAATATACAAAACATACAGACATAACATATATACTATTATCATTTGTATTACAAGCCATATATCTATATTAAACTTATTTATATTTATATGAAACATAATATATGACTCTTTCAAACTATATTTTAGAAATGATTTATACATCATAGTCATGAACAGTATCATCAAGCTAGCTAAGTCATGCCTTAGCCTTATCTCC
>NW_015173676.1:1891838-1897620 GCF_001447785.1 Gekko japonicus
GAGGGAAAATGTCTGCAAAACCCCCCCCCCCCCCCGGTTAGGGATGCCACCCTCCAGATGGGACCTGGGGACCTCTTGGAATTATACCTCCTCTTGACTACAGAGATCAGTTCCCCTGGAGAAAATGAATGCTTTGGAGAGGGGACTCTATGGCATTATGCCCCCCTCAGGTCCTTGTCCATCCCAGGTCCATCCCCAAATCTCCAGAAGTTTCCCAACCTGAAGTTGGCAACCCTACTCCCCCATCCCCTTCCGGTGGCCAAGGGGGACCTGGCAACCCTATGCCCAGTATTACACAGGGCAGAGCGGTGAGAAGACCAAGACGGTCTCTGAATGGGTTATTGCATTGTTTTCCTGATGCCCTGTCGCTTTAAATATAGAAATGAACCCAGATCTGCACTCCCGTTTAAAATAATGCCAGACCACCTGGCCAGGCTCCAGCGCGGCCAGGGAACAAAGCGGGTAGCCACCAGAATCCTGGCTTCTTCTGTGCGCTCAACCGCCAGCATCAGGAGCCGCCAAGGGGCTTCTTGCTGCTGCTGCAGCGGCGAGGGCGCCCCACCGGAGTCAGCCCCGTACTAAAAGGACGCAGGAGGGCGGGAAGAGGAGAGGAGGCAAGCCAGGTGGCGGAGGGATGGGAGCTGCCCATGAGTGAGCGGCGGCAGCGGCGCTTAACCAAGGAAGAACGATGAGAGCGGAGCAAGGGGGCTCTCCGTGCAGTGGCGTGTCTCTTCCTGCCCAGGCAAGAGCAGGAGAGGGAGGGATGGATGCAAGGCGCCCCGTGCTCTCCCCCACTTCTCATCACCTTTTGCTTGTCCGCCCGCAGCACTGCAAAGATGCACCTTGGCCCGGGCCTGCATGGCAATTGGGAAGGGAACCTCCCGCCCCTGCACTGTGGAAAAAACTGCTGCGCTGATCGGGGAAAATTGGTGCGCCAGCTCAGCCTGGCACAGCTAAAAGGGAACCTAGGTTACAGGTAAGCAACCTGTTTATCTTCATTGTGGTCTCTATGCATCACACCTATGGGAGATTAACAAGCTCAGGCCTACCTGGAGGAGGGTGCTGGCAGCATTTCAGGAGACCACGGATTGCAGAATTGAATGACCCATAACCGTGCGACATTGTGCACGCACGTCCACAGCATAATGTTTGATGAAAGTATTCAGGGTGGCTCACAAGGCTGCCTGACAGAAATCTTGAAGGGGCACCCCCTGGAGAAAGGCCATGGAGGTCGATATCGCACGTGTCGAATGGGCCCTGGGCCTCACAGGCAGCGGCCTCTTATCTAAGAAGTAGCAGAGTTTTACAGCCTCAACAATCCATTTGGAAAGCCTCTGAGTCAAGATCTTTTGTCCTGAAGAATGCATAGGATAGGAATAAGTGGGGATCCTTGCGGATCCTACGTGTTCTGTCCAAGTAGAAGAGCGCCCCCTCTTAACATCCAGCGTGTGCCACAGGCGCTCAACGTCTGATGTGGGATTCGGATAGAAGTCTGGTAGGATGACTTGCCTGTGCAAGTGAAACTCAAAGACCACCTTGGGTAAAAAGGTGATGTCCAATGTCAATGCCACACCATCTGCTAAGAATGATAGATATGGAGTATCATGCCTGAAAGCTAAGAGATCACTTACTCTAACTGCTGATGTAATGGCCACTAAAAATACCGTTTTCCACAATAAGAGTCTCAACTCGCAAGTAGCCATGGGTTCAAAGGGCTTGCCAGTAAGTCTGCGCAAAACCGTAGGTAAATCTCAGGTCTGGGATGGCAGTTTCAGTGGAGGATAGAATGCAACAGGCCATTCAAAAACCTCTTAAGAGTCAGGGTGTGCAAAAATCGAAGTGCTGTGTACTCTGTTGTGAAACGCCAAGATAGCCACCAGGTAAACTCTGAGGGAGGAATGACTGAGTCCAGCTTCCACAAGGGAAATAATAAAGTCAAAATGAGGTAGGATCGCCCTCATAGGGCCAGAGAAAGGTGAGAAACTTGGCCCATTTATAAGCATAAGAGGACCTGGTCGAGAGCTTCCTGCTATTCAGAAGGACTGTCTCTGCTTTGGTGGAGAACACTTGTCTCATATCCTCCAAGCCATAAGCTTGAGGTGGGGCACATTGTGATAGAGGACTTGTCCCTCCACTGTCAGGAGCAGATCCCTCACACATGGAAAATGAAGGAAAGTTCTGTTGAACAGGCGTAGGAGCAGTGGGAACCACGTCTGTCTCAGCCACCAAGGAGTCACAAGGATGCAATCCAGCCTGTGTCATAGGATCTTGTTTAACACCCTTGTGATGAGTGAAATTCCTGGGAAGATGAAGGGTAATTTCCCTCTCCCAGGGATTAAGAGACCGTCCTCTACAGAAAGAGGGTCCGTTCCCCCTCTGCAACAGAACTGGGCACATCTGGAGTTGTCGCAAAGACATCCACCTGTGGTTGACCCCACTGTTGGAAAATGGGACACAGGTACCTCCAGTTCAGCTCCCATTCATGTAACTGTGCTGAGCCCCTGCTGAGGGCATCCGCTTGTTGCTGATATCCAGACGTCATGACTGAGGCACCAGTCCCAAAGGGCAATCGCCAAGCAATATAGTCGGCAGGATATGGTCCCACCTTGTTTGTTCACATAAGACATGGCTGTAATGTTGTCTGTCAGAATTGCCACCGTCTTTCCCTGTATCATCGGCAAAAGACTGCTGAGCGTATTGGATCACCAGAAGCTCTAAATAATTGATGTGATATGCTTTTAGGTGTGCTTCCCACACAGATCCCACACAAAGGCCGTTGATGTGTGCCCCCCAACCCCACAGCGAGGCATCTGTGGTCAGAGTGATGGCAGGTGTGGGTGAGTGGAAGGGTGCCCCTACTAAGAGATTGTGAACCTCCTCCCACCACACAAGCGAATGTCTCATGCTTGGGGGTATCAGCAGTAGTTTGGATTGAAGATGTCTGGAGGGTTTGAAAGTCCTTATGAACCAAAGCTGTAAAGGTCACATGCAAAGTTTCACCAGTGGCAAGACACTTGTCATAGCTGCCATGAGCCCTAGTAACTTCTTGCACCTCCAGGGCCGAGACCACTGGTGGGAGTTAGATAGGGTTGGGCAGAGCAAGGATGATTTGACACCGCTGCATTCAGCTCTGGGTGAAGGAATTGTCCTGTTCAGCTAGTACCAGTAGTCTGTGGCCATGGCAAAGACTGGTGGGTGAAGCAGTGCTGGAGCAGCAGATTCCAGTGCTCTTGGGGAGGGGAAAGTTTAGCAGTGGGTCTAGGCAGAAGATCAAAGGAAGGGCGCTGAGAAAAAGAATGGTTCGACACCCTTCCAGCCTACAACGCATCCCGAGGGAGGTCAGCAGTGGGGCTAAAATGAGGAACCCCTCTCCGTCACTGGTGTTGTGTAACACCAGGTCCATCAATAATAAGACGACAGTCCTTCAGGACTTCATCACGGAACAACAAGTGGACCTGGCGTGTATGACCGAGACCTGGGTGCGGGACGGGGAGACTGTAGCTCTCTCCCAACTTGCCCCACCCGGGTTCTTGGTCCTACACCAATCGCGGACTAAGGGGTGGGGAGTGGTGATGTTCATTCGGGAGGCTTACTCTTTCAGGGCGCTCCCCTCGCTGGAGATTGTGGGCATGGAGTGTGTCGGCCTGGTGCTGGGGACCAGGAGAGTTTGGCTATCTGGCTAGTGTACCGACCACCTAACGCACCGGCCAGTAGCCTGCCGTCCCTGCTGGAGGCCATATCAAGCTGGGCGCTGGAGCACCCTAGGCTTTAGGTCTTGGGTTACTTCAACGTCCATGCCAATGACGCAGCCTCCAGCCGGGCTGCGGACCTGGTTTCATCCATGGCAGCACTGGGACTCTCCCAATTCGTATCGACCCACACACACCAGGCCAGGCACATGCTTAATTTGATCTTCGCTGCAGGGATTACAGTGGACCGGATTACTGCAGCAGCAGTACCATTGTCGAACCACTATGCCATGAATGCTTGTCTGAATGTCCCACCCTGACCCTGTTTAGGTGGCAAGCAGATTTTAGCTCGCCCGCAGAGCCAAATGGACCCTGTACGGCTTCAGATGGCTCTGCGGGATCTGATGCACCCTGGTGGCTCATTAGATGAGCTTGTGGAGGACTGGTATAATGAACTCTCCACAGCCATCGATGAGATCGCTCCCCGGGGCCCTCTGCGCCCTCGCACTAGGCTTGCCCCCAGTATACCCAGGGGTTGCGGCTTATGAAGCTAGAACTAAGACAGCTAGAGAGACAGTGGTAGCATGCCCGTGACAAAGCATCAAGAACATCCTATAGGACTTTTATGAGATCCTATAAGGTGGCAGTTAAGGCTGCTAAGAGAGAGTACTATGCCGCCACGATTGCATCTGTGAGCTCATGCCCAGCCCAATTGTTTAGAATAATTCGGTCCTTCACAGTTCTGTCTTCACACAAGGCACACAAAACAGTAGGGATTTGGATATTGGCTGTGAGGCTTTTGAGAGCTATTTCGCGGACAAAGTCTTGGCGCTCCACCGTGACCTCCCCACCACAGTTGAAACAGTGAGCGAACTTGAGGCCCCTTGCGCGTCTTCACAGGGTTTAGAATGTTTCGACCCGTTCACTCTGGAGGAAGTTGACAGACTGCTCATATCTGTGCATCATGCCGCCTGGGTCCGTGCCCTTCCTGGCTCATTAAAGCGGGCCACGAGGGGTTTTGAGGTGCCGTAAAGGAGACTGTAAACAAGTCCCTCTCAGAGGGGCAGTTCCCTGAGGCACTCAAGGAGGCGATGGCCCATCCTCTCTTGAAAAAACCAACTCTGGACCCGGCTGAATTGGGCAACTATCAGCCGGTAGGGACCTAACAGAAGCAAAAGAGATTAGGAAAAGATGCCAAGACTACACAGAAGAACTATACAAGAAGGACCCCAATGTCCTTGACAACCACGACGGTGTAATCACTGACCTTGAGCCAGACATCCTGGAATCCAAAGTCAAATAGGCCTTAGAGAAAGCATTACTAACAACAAAGTTAGTGGAGGTGATGGTATCCCAGCTGAGCTATTCAAAGTCTTAGAAGATGATGCTGTTAAAGTGCTGCACTCAATTTGCCAGCAAATTTGGAAAATACAACAGTAGCCACAGGATTGGAAAAGGTCCGTATACATTCCAATCCCAAAGAAGGGCAATGCCAAGGAATATTCAAACTATCGCACAATTGCACTCATTTCACACGCTAGCAAGGTCATACTAAAGACCCTACAAGCTAGGCTTCAGCAGTACGTGGACAGAGAACTGCCAGAAGTACAAGCTGGGTTTGGAAGAGGTAGAAGAACGAGATATCAAATTGCCAACATTCGCTGGATTATGGAGAAAGCAAGAGAGTACCAGAAAAAGATCTACTTTTGCTTCATTGACTATGCTAAAGCCTTTGATTGTGTGGATCACAAAAAATTATGGCAAGTCCTTAAAGAGATGGAAGTACCAGACCACCTCACATGTCTCTTGAGAAACCTGTATAAGGGTCAAGAAGGGACAGTTAGAACAGGATATGGAACAACTGATTGGTTTAGCCTAGGAAAAGGAATACGACAAGGATGTACATTGTCCCCTTGTTTATTTAATTTATATGCAGAGTACATCATGCAAAATGCCGGCCTGGATGATTCAGAAGCCGGAATTAAGATTGCTGGGAAAAACATCAACAACCTCAGATATGCAGACGATACCACTCTAATGGCAGAAAGTGAAGAGGACCTAAAGAGCCTCTTGCTCAGAGTAAAAGAGGAGAG
>NW_015173676.1:1898148-1913438 GCF_001447785.1 Gekko japonicus
AAAAACCAGGACCCGCTAAAACCTCAGGTGAACTGCCACCACCATCGTCTTGTTGAATACCCTGGGTGCCATCGAGAGAGCGAACGGTGAAATAGTGTACTGGTAATGGTGGTCTCCTATGGCAAAGCGGAGGAACTGTCTGTGGGGGGGGGGAGAGATGTCAAGATGGAAGTAGGCATCTTGCAGGTCAATCATGGCCATCCACACCCCTGGCTGTAGAAAAGAGAGTGCTTTGGAGAGACATCATTCCGAATTTGTGATATACTATGAATTCATTGATAGCTCTGAGATCTAGAATGGGACGAAGACCCCCGTCTTTCTTGGGAACTGTGAAGTACTGGAAGTAAAACCCCTTTCCTCACTCTTTGGGGGGAACTACCCCTATGGCTCCTTTTCCTACCAATTGCTGGACTTCTTGTTGGAGAACCAAGAATGTTGCAGTCTGGACGAAGATCGAAGTGGGGGGCATCTGAACCCATTCTACCGCATCATCTGGTGATGATGGAGAGCACCCAAGCATCTGATGTTATGTGGCTCCATGAAGGATAGAAGGAGCCAAAGAGCGAAGAGGAAGGGTGGGGGGCAGGCATCAGTGGCTGGTGGCTGCTGGGAGAGTCAAAGACCTTGTTTAGGGGTTTTTGCTGCCTTGATCTTGCCCTGATGCGGAACCTAATGAAACTTAGGCTTCTGGGAGTAAGCGGGTCTGGATGAGGATTGAGAGTGTCTAGACTTCCAAGAACCATCTGGGGACTGCCTACTGTACGGCCTCCTGTTGTTTCGGGACCACATCTTGGATCGCTAGAACTAGTATGAAGAGGAGACTCCCAGGCTCCAGGATGCTTTGAGACTCTTGTCCATCTCCTGTAGAAAAGAATCAGCAGTGGAGTGAAAGAGTCCTTGACCATCGAATGGTAAATCCTCAATGAGAGCTCTGGTGTCCATCTGGAGAGACGTGGTGCAAAGCCAGGAGTGACGGCGGAGGACAATAGCGGATGACATTGTATTGGAGATGGCGATTCCCAATGAATGAGCCATCCTCTTAATTAAGTCCCCGTAGGAGTGGAGATCCTCCAAGGGTGATATAGGAAGATCTTCAGCCACCTGTTGACTAGGAGAAGGGCCCAAAGGGGTGATCGGCACGTCAGAATCCTCCTCATCCTATTCACTCCCCGTGGAGTGAGACAAGTCTTCCTCTCCTGACAACATGTGCGTCAGGTCAACCTGCATCGGGGGCAGTGTAGGATCCATTTGCCGTGATTGTGTCACTGTTGACCTCAGTGGAGTCGGCCTCGATTCCTTCCATGAAGGGGAGGTCTGTCAGCATCAATGGGTTCTCGCAGACCTTTGGCGGTGTCAGTATCAGTGTAGTATGGTCCCAAACAGGAGAGCAGTCATGGCGGGAGATGCTCGATTGCTAGTCCCAATCCACAAGCCTATTATGGTTCAGCCACGGGAACGCCATAGCCAATGGCAATGCACTGTACAGGTATTGCAGCTGTCTATGGTCCCAAGGAACCATCATGGTCAACTGTGGAATGGTGAAGGCGGGTGGAGGTTGGTCGCGAGGGATCGATCCCAAGACCTGAAGGACGGGCTGCTGTGGCGGGAGGATGAACAGTCCTGTCTGCGCCTGGATCTGCACCGGTGTCGACAACCTGTATCGATGGGTGATTGGGAGCAGGACCAGTCGGAGTCCGAGGGCCTGGAGCTCCACTGGGATGCTATTTGGTGAGAAGGGATCTCTTCAACTTCCCATCCCGAGAAGGAAGACTGCCTGGTATCAGTCTACACACCAGGGAATCTGTTCGGTGAACCGGCGAATTGAGTGGCATGATAGGCAGTATCTTGGGGACCGTTGACAGGTCCAGTGAAACAGAGTGAGGCAGGGAGTATCAGCCTGCACGTTAGAGCTCGATGCTGCACTCATAGGAGTGGACTTCGAGTCAGTTTTAAGTTGCTTGTGTTTCACCTTAGTATGACTCTTTGACTCCTTTTTCTTGGATGCTGGTGTCGAGGACACTGACAAAGTGGTCGGTGTGGACTTCCGGTTGATGGCGGCACGCTTGCGGACTCACCTCCTGGACCTCCCGGGGGTGTCTCCGTGCTCTGGGGGAATGAGGGGGTGAGCAGGCTCGTAAACCCCCCCAGGGGCCCGGCGAAGGGACCCTGGCCAAGGAGCTCTGAGGGGTAGCCTCTTCGATGGCAGAATGCCAGAGAATTGAGGTGCCCCTTCGCTCCGGTGGTTCTTCCAGCCGAGAGACCAAATGGTACAAGTGAAGCTAACCGGGTCAAGCGCAGGAGATCAGGCGTGAAAAATGATGAAAGAAGCGTGGTCGGAAGGCCAACTATGAACGTGAGTCAACTGGGAAACGGTTTTTGAAAGAAAAGACGCGCTCCCTGCCCTACTCCACGGAACGGCAAAAGCGAGCGGGGGGGGAATGCCTCCCATATGCATAAACTGTTGAGCGAAGGGGGGGGGAGCAGAAGAGAAACGTGATTAAATTGCCCAGAAGTACTTACCCAATCAAGCTAAGCAGTCAAGCGCATATTCAGAGACTTTTAAAAACTTTCCGAAAGTAAACAAACGGCAAAAAGATGGCGGGGAAGAGGGACAAAGACAAAGAAAGACTTTTGAAAACGAAACCAGAGTCCCCTAAGCTGGAAACGACCAGTGAAATGGCAAAAGCTATGTCTGTGGTAACACAGAGCATTTCTGCACAACAAACGCAAATAACTGATCTGATTCAAGTAATGAAGCAGGATGCTGAGAAAGTAAAGGAAGTAGCTGAATCAACGCAGAAAGTGAAGAAGAAAGTGCAAAAATTGGAAAAGAAAACCTCTTATTTGGAAGATCAAATGCTTCAAGTACAAATGGATAAAGCCAACATGGTCCTGCGCTTCCAGGGGGTGCCAGAGAACAAAGGAGAGAATCTTAAAGAACTTATGAGTGAACTACTTGCCCCAGTAACAGAAATAAAGGCGGATTTGCTACTCAACGATATGGATGTGGCCTATAGGTTATATTCAGGATATATAAAGAAAAATAATCTGCCTGGGGAAATTGTAGTAAGATTCTCGAAGAGGCACGTCAGGGATGCTATCCTGAAAGCAGTAGCGGCAACGTCCCTGAAGGCAGGGGAGAATGCTGTGAGAACACTAAAGGATATTCCATTTGAAGTAAGACAACGCAGAAAGAAATAACAAAGAACTTGTGCTCTTTCTCCAAACAAATTCAATTGGATATAAATGGCTATTTCCAGAAGTCGTGGCATTTAAGATCAAAGAGAAGATGGAAAGGATTGACTCTGTTCTGAAAGCTCAAGAATTTCTAAAGGAACAGCTGGGAAGGCCAGAGGACGAGAAAAAAGAAGAGGACAGCAGCTCCAGTGGCGAGCTGAAAACTGGTTCATCTGGTGAGGGCTCTTTGTCTGAGCAGGGGGAAGCCGCCCCGAAAAGTCCCTACAAGTTGTGGAAGAGAAGAGAGAAGAAAAAGTAAAAAGGCTGAAGGACTCTGAATTGTGCCTTTGAGAACTTTGGTTCCTGGGGATGATTGGGGGCACTGTTATTGGGCAGTTAAATGTAAACTGGGGGGGTAAAAAGTTTTAAAAGTTTGACACAGTTCATAAAAAGAAAAACGATGATAAGACTGGATGTATAAAAGCTAGTTGGAGGATCTCCTCTATTGGGTTTCTAGATAGTAGTGGGTACTTTACTTTCTCCCGTATGTGTAGTTTCCCCCTCCCTTTTTTCTGTTGTAGTTTTTTGTAGTGATAAAAAAATCAATAAAAAATCCCCTCCGGGGGCTCAAAAAAAAAAAGTGGTCAGTGTGGGCAGCTTCAGTGCCGAAGTCCCAGCAATGAGGGAGGCAGTGCCCAAAGATTCCGACGCTCGGGACTGATCTTTCAGTGTCGATCTATGCAAATCCATCAGTGCCAATTGAGGTTGATCTTCCGATGCCAACTTCGTGGGTACCTCAGTCAGTGCAGAAGTCATCGCCCCTGGTCGCAGAGCTGATTCCAAAAGAGCTGCTTGAAGTCTGGCCGCCCTGTCTTTCTGCATCTGATTCGAAAACTTGGCGCAGTAGACACATATGTCAGTCCTATGCACTTCACCCAGGCAGAGCAAGCACAAGGAGTGGCTATCAGGCGGTGCAAGCTTGGACCTGCACTGGGTATAGTGCTTGAAAAAAACCCACTGCTTTGCCATAGAAGGGGGGCAAAGCGGTAGAAGAAAAGGGAGGGGAGTCCGACCTAAATTGGTAAGAAAAAATAAACAAAAGTAACTTTTTTTTTTAGAAGCAGAAGGAAAACGAAGAGAAAGGTGAGCAAAAGAAACAAAAAAAGGACTACAGGAAAGGGGAAAACTGTCCCTAACAACAAGAAAGTTCCTGGACCGAAGCAGATCGATTGATCAGCGTGGCAGTCAGAAGAGAACTGGCGGGATACTGGGGCCCTGCCCTCTGGGCATGTGTGGTTGGAGTTCCTGCGCATGCTCAGAGGTGGGGCTCTGGATCCTTTTGGCCTTGATAGAACTTTCCCGAATCAGAGTCAGCGCAGGCACCTAACCCATAGGTGTGATGCACAGAGACCATGAAGAAGATTATTTATTCCTTTCTTCAAAAAAAAGATCAGGCTTTCCAAGGATTAAAATACCCTGGGGCTTCACCTTTATGTAAAGGTGTATAGGATCAGGGACTGGTTATCCTGGTTGTTCCTGCTCTTTAACCTGTGCTCTGAAATCCAGCTCTTTTTCTAGTCCTTAAACAGCTCTCAGCAAAGGATTCAGCAAGCAAAGATTAGATAATTCATGGAACAATCTACGAACCAGCTTGCTCACCAGAAGCCTCTTTCCAGACACACATTAAATGTACATCAGTAAATAAATGTAACTTTGACACAGGGAACAAGTTCTCAATTTTTAGTAAGATATTCTGAGGATAGTCTCTTTAGTGCCCCTACAAGTTTCTGCAGAAATATTACAAAGAACAGACATGCAGAGTGCAGGCAAGCTACAGACACAGTTGATGAAAAGATCCAGTTGAATAATATCCCATCTTAACACAGTATCTTCCCCACAAAATATACAGCAAACCTGCAACAGCACATATTGATACATTCCACAGCAAGGACTTGGGGGACATATCCCCTTAAAGTTGTAGTAATTATATTCTTCTCATGCTCCATTTTTACTGCCAGCTGTAAACTAGCTCCACATGCATTATGGTTTTGCATCAAAATGCACACCGGCCAACCACATATACAAAGAGACATGGCAGAGTCAATTTACAGCTTTGACAGGTCTTTGCACCAGAGACTGGGCGCACAAGATACAGCCTGGCATCTCACTAAGGGAACTGTTGAGGCATTTCCATACAACTTTTTTTTTTTAATCAACTGTGTGTCCCCTAACCCAGGACTACAGGATATCTGAAAGATTTTTTTAAAAAATCCAGTTTATTTCAGGTTAATTGGGGCATTGGCTCTCAACAAGGGAAAGCAACAAAGGAAGGCACATCTTCAAGACAGCTGAATAATGACTTGCGATACCCCTGTAATAGCTGCAGTCCAGATAAGGACCTTCTTTAAGCCAAACCAATACACAGACCCAACAGTAAGCAGAAAATAGTAGCAAAATTAAGAGCAAATATCACTCCAACTTTCCCATTAGAAACTTAAAACATTTCAAGAAAAGTACTTCTTGAAACATGGCATCTTTTCATTTTTAATACATGTGGGCACAAACCTATTTTTCAATTAAAGAAAATGCACTAATCAGCTTTACTGACTCACAGCTTTGAAGTACAAAGCTGAAGTAAGCCAACGATTTTACACTGGTCCACTGAAACCCACAATTTATTTATTTGAATTGCCCAACCCCTGCAAGCGCAAGGCTCTAGGCAATGGACAGCAGTTAAAAACAATGTTAAAATCATTACTATCTTTAGTATAGGGAAGAATCATTTTTATTTAAGCAATATTTTCTGATCCAAAATATTAAGGATAGAGGTTTCCTTAGCCATAACAGCATCTAAGCTGCATAATATAACAGGTATAGTTTAGTTTATTTAAAGTTTAGTAGCCCATAGGCCATACACCATTTTTAAAAAAATTAGGAATTTAAAAGAACAGTAAAACAGAAATTTGCCACATCCACGATGCAATTTTGGCAGAGGCTGCTCAGAAGTAGTATTAATCTTGATGTATCAGGAAAAGATGAATATTTCAACAGCCATCTTCTTAAGAATCTTTCTCTTGCTGTCTCATGTTTTGGACAACAGGAGTTATAAGGCTTGAGTTAGGCCACCCTAGAATCTCAACTTTGATCTGGAGGGCCTTCGTTAGTTACAAATATCGACTGTTAAATGCTGAAAGCCTTCCAACCTTTACCATACTGACAGAACATGAACGTTGCTGGTCAAAATGGAATGATGCTGTAGATGCAAAAATAAGCCAACTGGGCTTAAGGAAGACAGAGAATTTAACTCAAAGAAGACAAACGCTACTCACAGAAAAGTTGCTCCCTTAAGAACATAAGAGATGCCAATGTTGGATCAGGCCAAAGGCCCATCCAGTCCAACACTCTGTATCCCACAGTGGCCAGAAATACCAGTGCCATCAGGAGGTCCACCAGTGGGGCCAGGACATTAGAAGCCCTCCCACTGTTGACCCCCCCCAAGCACCAAGATGACAGAGCATCACTTGCCCCAGAGTCCCTATCTATACCTTGTGGCTAATAGCCACTGATGGACCTCTGCTCCATATGCTTATCTAATTCCCTCTTGAAGCCGTCCATGCTTGTAGCCGCCACCACTTCCTGTGGCAGTCAATTCCAAGTGTTAATCACTCTTTGGGTGAAGAAGTACTTCCTCTTATCCGTTCTAACCCGACCGCTCAGCAATTTCATGGAGTGCCCACGGGTTCTTGTATTGTGAGAAAGGGAGAAAAGTACCTCTTTCTCTACCTGCTCTTTCCCATGCATAATCTTATAAACCTCAATCATGTCACCCCTCAGTCGTCGTTTCTCCAAGCTAAAGAGCCCTAAGCGCCTTAACCGTTCCTCATAGGGAAAGTGTTCCAACCCTTTTATCATTCGAGTTGCTCTTTTCTGCACTTTTTCCAAAGCTATAATATCCTTTTTAAGGTGTGGTGACCAGAACTGCACACAGTATTCCAAATGAGGTCTCACCATTGATTTATATAGGGGCATTATTATATTGGCTGATCTGTTTTCAATACCCTTCCTAATAATCCCCAGCATAGCATTGGCCTTCTTTATTGCAGTCACACACTGTCTCGACATTTTCAGTGAGTTATCTACTACAACTCCAAGATCTCTCTCTTGATCTGTCTCTGCCAGTTCAGACCCCATCAACGTGTATTTATAGTTAGGATTTTTGGCTCCAATGTGCATCACCTTGCACTTGGCCACATTGAACCCCATTTGCCATGTTGACGCCCACTCGCCCAACTTTGACAGATCCCTTTGGAGTGCCTCACAATCCTCACTGGTTTTCACCACCCTGAACAACTTCGTATCATCCGCAAATTTAGCCACTTCACTGCTTACTCCCATCTCCAAATCATTAATGAACAAGTTAAAAAGCAGTGGACCAAGTACTGATCCCTGTGGTACCCCACTGCTTACACCCCTCCACTGGGAGAACTGCCCATTTATACTCACTCTCTGTTTTCTATTAATTAGCCAGTTTTTGATCCATAAAAGGACTTGTCCTTTTATCCCATGATTTTTGAGCTTGCTTAGGAGCCTTTGATGAGGAACTTTATCAAAAGCTTTCTGGAAGTCAAGGTAAACAATATCTATTGGATCCCCCTTGTCCACATGTTTGTTCACCCCCTCAAAGAACACTAACAGGTTAGTGAGACAAGATCTTCCCTTACAGAAACCGTGCTGAGTCTGCCTCAATAGGTTTTGTTCATCTATGTGCCTACTAATTCTTTCCTTAATAATGGTTTCCACCAATTTACCCGGTATCGACGTCAGACTGACTGGCCTGTAATTTCCCGGATCTCCTCTGGAACCCTTTTTAAAGATGGGAGTGACATTAGCTACCTTCCAGTCCTCAGGAATGGAGGCTGATTTTAAGGAGAGATTACATATTTTTGTCAGGAGATCCACAAGTTCACAATTGAGTTCTTTCAGAACTCTTGGATGTATGCCATCTGGGCCTGGTGATTTATCAGTTTTTAAGTTGTTTATCAGTTTTAGGACCTCCTCTCTCGTCACCTCAATCTGACTCAGGTCTTTCAACACCCCTCCCGAACTCAGCGGCTCTGGAGTGGGCAAGCACCTCTCATCTTCCACAGTGAAGACGGAGGCAAAAAATGCATTTAGCTTCTCAGCCATTTCCCTATCATCCTTCAGTACTCCTTTTACCCCTTGGTCATCCAAGGGCCCCACTGCCTCCCTGGCTGGTTTCCTGTTTCTAATGTATTTGAAGAAAGTTTTATTGTTGGTCTTTACATTTTTTGCTATATGCTCCTCATATTCCCTTTTTGCATGCCTGACCACAGACTTGCATTTTATTTGCCATAGCCTGTGTTCTGTTTTATCAGCCTCACTGTGACTAGCTTTCCACCGCTTAAAGGAATCCTTTTTACCTTTTACAGCTTCCATTACTTTGTTTGTTAACCATGTAGGCTTTTTCTTATACCTGTTTGTGCCTTTCCTAACCTGCGGAATATATTTTATTTGAGCTTCTAGAATTGTAGTTTTAAACAGTTTCCAAGCTTCCCCAATGGTTTTGACCCTTTCTACTTTTCCCTTCAGTTTCCTCCCCACATGTCCCCTCATATCAGAAAAATTACCCCTTTTAAAGTTAAAAGTGGTTGTGTGAGTCTTTTTGGCCAATTCCCTATTTGTACAAATGTTGAACTCAACAACATTATGATCACTGTTCCCAAGCGGTGCAATCACTTTTACATCTCTCACCAGGTCTTGAGTGTTACTTAGGACCAAATCAAGGATCGCCTCTCCCCTGGTAGGTTCCATGACCATCTGCTCCATAGCACAGTCATTTAGAGTGTCTAGAAACTCAATCTCTTTCTCTCGACTAGAACACATATTGACCCAATCAATGTGTGGGTAGTTAAAATCACCTATTACGACACAGTGTTTTTGTCTAGCTGCTATCTTTAATTCATTCATCATTTTATAATCCCCCTCTATCTTTTGATCCGGTGGGCGATAACGAACTCCCAGTGTTAAGTTTCCTTTTGGCCTCCCTATTTCAACCCACAGAACTTCAAGAAGCGAATCCAATTCTCTTAGCCTCTCAATCTTTCTGGACTTTATACCCTCTCTGACATACAGAGCCACCCCACCTCCAACCCTTCCCCCCCATCCTTCCGATATAATATATAACCGGGAATCACCGTATCCCACTGATTTTCCTCATCCCACCAAGTTTCTGAAATACCCACAATGTCTATTTTTCCCTCCGACTCCAAGCACTCCAACTCCGCGATTTTACCTCGGACACTTCGAGCATTTGTATAGAAACAGCTGTAATTTCCCATACTGGTTAAGCCTGCCACCTTCCTCTTGCTATCTCGAGACCTTGTCAGGCAGTCCATGTCACTAGCCACGGTCTCAGTGGACAATTTCAATCCACCTCCCTGTAGAAATGCAACAGGTACCCCCTCATCTCTCTGAGATGAGCCAACCCGAACCAGAGACTTTTCATCTCCTGTCGGCTTTCCCCCCGACACCAAGCACTCCAACTCCCCGATTCAAACAGATGCTAGATATAACAGGCATATGCATAATGCCCTTGTGAAGCAAGTGAAGCAATATCCTGAGATTCACCCCTTTCATTTTTTAAATTTAAAATGTGTACCCTGCTTAGCTAGAAAGAAATATTTAAAATGCATGTGTGTTATTCACATTTAGAAGAAGAATGTGAAGCCAAGAGAGTTGGGGTTTTAAAGATTACAACGGAAAGAATGGACATACCTCCCTGTAGCTCCAGCTCTTTTACTTTTGACTTCCACCTAGATTGCCTCCCAGGAATTTAAAGGATCCTTTTCCTTTCTTTCTCCTTCTAGCACACCCCCTTCCTGCCAGAGCAACTTTCAAACTGTAAATGCCATGATTTTATAATGGAAATTAAGAAAAGAAACTAAGCATAAACAAGTTTGGCTGCTGCCCTGTATTCTAGACCAAGTATTTTGATTTTCTAGTTGCAGAATATTTTGCAAAATGTTCTAGTTAAAAAAAAATTGATCCCAAACTTGTCTGAAGCTATGTGGTTTCAGAAACATGCTTCAAAGAATGGCACAATGCCAATTCCAAAAGTACAGCATAATAGAAGTTGTTGTGCAGTCAAGATGACCCACACACTGATGGTATCTCAGATCAAGAAAATTCCAGTATACATATCCTATACCCCAACCCTTTTCCTGGAGAGACAACAGAAAAGGAGCTCTTTACATAGTATATTTTAACAGTGTGAACTGGTATTGGATTTACAGACCCTGATATATATAGGAATAACTGATTGTGATGGCCCCTAATTTATATTCAACACTTAGAAGTAGCTATGCTAAAAATCAAAATGTGTTGCAGCAAAATTGTGTGCTGGGTTCCCTCAAATCACTGGAGTTAGCAGAAGTGGATCCTCCTCTATGCTACATGGCATATTGCTTCTGTCTGACTCCCCAGAAGAAACCAGCAAACCACAGCTATGTCACAATCCTGCAACTTCAGGAATGTTAACAACCCCCACAGAAAATTACAAAGCCAGTGCTGAGGACAATTATCACAGGTGAGATATGAGCTTAGCTCCTGGGTGCTTCCTTTCTTAGCATGGGAAGGTACAAGTGCAGGAATGATTCAGAATTTCCCAGATTCCTCGTGCGACAGTAGCAAAAGTAGCTAAAGTGAAGAGAGGGAAAATGTATTGGTCACAACTCTGGCACTTTGCATTTCAAAATGCCATTTTCATTTATGTATCCTCATAATGCCCTTGTGAAGCAAGTGAAGGTGCAAAAGTAGCTCACCCAAAGCTAACAGTAACCCCTCAATTCAGCACAGAACTGAACTCTCTCAGATCCAGGTTCAGCACTATCCAATGGTCAACCAGTGGCTCTCTGGAAAAAATAAAATTTTGGCAAGCCTTTTAAAGGTCAGTTTGTCAGACCTGAGTTCAAATTCCATCTCAGCCACAGAACTCTGAGAACATCTTAGGTTCTAAGATCCCACATTCATCTACAAAACTGAAGTAATAATGACCTACCCTTCAAAGGTGACATGGCAATAAGATACAGACCGCAAAGCACGCCACTTTTAAGGCAAACCCAAGTGGCGCCAAACAATTACCTGGGGGTGGATCTGCGGCTTGTCACAAGTGGCCTCAAAATCCAGCACTAGGAAGTAGTGATACCTCTGTGGGGGAAAGGATGACATTGCTGCCATGGAAGCAAAGCCGTGAGACGCCAGTTTCCCGGTTGTAGTGGAGCCGTATCCCTGGAAAATGCCACACCGCAGAGGGGAGTGCAGAGTATTCCTCAGTCGTGAGAGTAATTTCAAGTGAAGCTTTCCTGCTGTGGTATGGACAAGTGCTACCATTGAACACTTAGAAGCATCTGGAACTTCAAAAGAAAAAAAACCTGATGTTACTCCCAGAAGCACAATACTTCTCTTTCATTACCATAACAGAAACAAATATACAAATTCCTTTCTGAACTTGGACAGAGAACTAGAAAATACCTCTTACTATGTATTTACATATTTAATATACTTTTGTGGTAGTAATAAAATTTATTACATATGGCCAAAGGCCGTCATAATATATTTGTATCCTGCCTTTCTAACAACATACCCAAGGCAGTATAAAAATAACTTAAAATATAAATCTAAACAACTAAAGTATTAAATAAAACAGTAAATGCAGCAGCAGGTTTCTAAGTTATAACACTTTATACATCTGCCTTCTCCAGTAGCAAAATAAAACTGTTTAACTTCCCACCAAAAAAAATGTAAACACAACAGGAACTAGAAACAACCCATTGGAATATACTATAGTAAATTATCAGGAATATAAAACAACACTGCCTCAAAAGAAGTGTGGAAAATAAAGGACAAGCATCAGCACTGGAAGCAGACTTTAGCATCGGATAATAGCGGACAGGTTGATCCGGAAGCATCTATTCTAGAATCATGTACAAACCCTGCAATCTGGAAGCCCATTTCACATCCCACTACAAACTAGATTAAGATTTGCACTGGCAGCTATTCTGTTGTTGACAAAGAGATTAATCTAAGGCTGAGAATCAACAAAAGGTTTGCTAATTAATCAACAGTCTTAACTAATTAAAATACAAATTAGAATAGCACGACAGACGGGACATTTTTAGATCCTTTAGGCTAGTGCATGGGAATACAGAAAAAGGGGGAATTATATCCAGTACAAACTCAATTGCCACTCATTAGCACAGCCCCGTGGAAGTGTATAAACCAAAGACGCCCCAAAAACAGCCCATAGAACCACAGCCAAAGAAGTTACCAGCTGAGGGACGAATCAACCTGGACAAGTAACAGCCTTTTCAAAAACCCTATGAATATTCCTTTGACTACTCCTAGTAGAATATTCCTCTCCCTGCTATATGCCTCTGTCCTTAAATAAAGATACTTGCTTTTGTATACAGTGTATCAATGATCTAATGTATTATTTATTCTTAGAGCATAAACTCCAATATTAACAGCACCTATATTTATTATTTTATTTATAACCCACACACTGTCCTCAAATAGAAAATAAAACCTATAATTAAATATATATAATAAAACAGATTCTAATTAAAATTCAACCAGTCATCAACTATATACTGGCACAGTACTGGTCTGTGACTGTCTAACTGCTACACTTTCAGCAAGGAAACAATGCCCCCCAGGTCCCACACGTTTTTTGCCTTCCCCAACACCACACTGGTTGGCTCACTTGCACGAGAACTTTCTGCTACCCTGTTGTCTGCTTGTTTGGTCCTCTGTTGTGGACTGTATAAACTGTTTTGGATGGATGGTTGTGATTTTGGGTATGGAAAATGATCTCTTCATCCTTTTCAACTCTTGCAAGGTGTTTGGCTCTTCCTTCAGCAGTACTGGAAGGCTGATGTAACAAAACTCCCTATATGGAAAGGCTTTGCTTATGTCCACTGAGGTTGAAACCATAGAACCCATGTTTTTCAGCTGCCCATATTATAAGGAAGCATAAAATAAGATTATTACCCCATTATTAGACAAAATCCTTGGTCTCACTGAAAAAGCTAGAAAAGCTGGAGAGCCAGTTTGGTGTAGTGGTTAGGAGCACCAACTCTAATCTGAGAGAACTGGGTTTGATTCCCCACTCCTTCACATACAGCTGCTGGCATGACCTTGGGTCAGTTACAAGTTCTTTCAGAGCTGTTCTCTCATGAGCATAACAATCACAGATATTTTATTTTACATGTTATAATAGCTGCCAGAATTTTATTTGCAATGGCATGGAGGGCATTGAAGATTCCAACGCTACATGAGCCGATATTGAAGATTATGGAATGTGCTGAAATGGACAAGTTGACAAATATATTGAAAAATGGAAGAATTTATGGGACCCTGGAAGGCATTCTATGACTGGTTAAAACTTAAGTATTAAGAAAATAAGATCAAGTGAAGAATAATAAGAATGATAGATGAAGTAGTTGTGAAATTGTAATGAGAAGATATGCATGCAGAATGCTAAATTATAATTTTTAAATATTTCTGTACTTTTCTTTTCTTCCTCCTTTCCCTTTTCTGTATATAAGCTAACAAAAATTTGAGGTGGGGTGGGGAGGGGAAGGGAAAGGGATTGTAAACCACTCTGAAACTCCTTCAGGTAGTGAAGGGCAAGGTATAAATCCAATCGCTTCTACTTCTTAATTATCTTCTATCTGATAAGAATCCCAAGATTACCTACCAGGTAGCTAGATTTTGTTTGGTAATACTGAAGTCTTGGGAAATATATTGTAATTAGATTTTAAATTTTAAATCGTTTTTAATCGTTTTTATCTGGTACACTGTAAACTTTGAATTTTTAATTGTAAAATTGTGCATACGATTGGTCAAAGGGTCGTAATAAAGAATGAACAAATGAACTCTGATTATGTCCTTTGGAGGACCTTGATCTCACAGTTATACCAGTCTGGGCTGAATTTTTAAAATTCTGATAACATTAGTATTTGAGATTTAGATGCTGTTCAACAGTCATAGAGTATATATTTATAATATATGCTTATGGAGCATTTTCAAGTTAACACTTCAAAAATCTTTTGTTAGAGTATGCATCAATATTCACTGCTTTTCCACACTGTCCAAGGCAGATACAAAATATAAGCATACACAGTTAAAAATATAGTTGAACACATGAACACAGTGGGAGCAGCCACTGAAAATGAATGTGCATGAGCTGTAGATAAGAAGACCTCCCAAATAGATCACAAAGGTGATCAGGCAGTGCATGGTATTATAAAGGGACAGGAGGTCCACTAGATATGTGGATTTCAGGCCATGAAGGGCTTTAAAGGGCTTTAAAGGTGACAACAAAAAACTTAAATTGTGCCAGGAAACAAATTGGTAACCAATGAAGCTGCCAAACCACAGGTGTAATACTAGTACAAACTGGTCAATATTCTAGCAGTAGCATTCTGAACCAACTGAAGTTTTGGAACAGTTTTCAAAGGCAGCCCCACACCTAAAACATTACTATAATATAGCCTAAAAGTTACAACAGCATGGATAAGTGTGGCAAGGCCAACATAATCAAGATATTGGGCCAGATGGCACACCCAATGCAGATAACAGAAAGTACTCCTAGGTACTTTCTCAACTTACCTTTCCAAGAGCAACATCTATATATCTAATAGCGAAGGTGCCCCCTGCCGTGTGGAATCCTAAATCTGCACATTGGGGGCACCAGGGGGGGAGGGAGATTTTTGTGCACACTTGGGGCAGTCCCCAGGTGTGCACAAAAATCTGAAAAGTTAAAAAAGATATTGGGGGGATACTTAAATCCCCCCAAAAGTGACAGAGCGTCCCCTGCGCTTGCGCAGGGAACACTCTGCAGCCGGCTCCGCCGTCGCCACCTCGGAGCGGGGCGGGGGGGAGAGCGGCGAGGCCTGGCGGCTACAAGCCGCGCGGGCCTCGCTTTGCAGCCGGGGGGAGCAGCGAGGCCCGTGCGGCTTTGAAGCCGGGTGGAGGGGGAAGCGGCGCGGCGGCTACAAGCCGCTCGGGCCTCGGTTTGGAGGGGGGGGGAG
>NW_015173676.1:1913648-1942984 GCF_001447785.1 Gekko japonicus
AGCGAAGGTGCCCCCTGCGTGCGGATACCTAAATCTGCACATCGGGGGCACCTGGGGGGCAGGGAGATTTTCCTGCACATTTGGGGCAATCCCCAGATGTGCAGAAAAATCTAAAAACTGTAAAACAAATATAGGGGGGATATTTAAATCCCCCAAAATGTAGAAAAGCGTTCACTGCACATGCGCAGAGAACACACTGGGAACAGTGCCTCGCAGCCATTGTGGGGGGGGCCTTGGCGGGCCCACCGCTGCGTAGGCCTTGCTGTCGCTGCTGGGGAGGGGGAGAAGGTTTGTCTGCAAGTATTTAAATTCCTCCAAAAGTGTGTAGTCAGGCTGTGGCAGCGGTGGCTTGGCACTGCGGATGAGCAGGCAGTCGCAGAGCCTCCCCCCGCCACTGCCACCCCCCCCGCCCGCAGCCAATGTCAAGCCACCCAGCTGCTGCTGCTGCCCCAGAGCCCGCTTGCCGGCTGGGTTGGGGGGCCGGCTGGCGCGGCGGAGGCCCTGCTCCTGCCCATCGCACCACGGCTCTCTCTCTCTTCCCTCCACAGCTGCCTTCTATGCACCTGGCACCCCCCCCAGTCTCCCAGCAGTCCGCCTCGCCAGCTCCCTCACACGGGCACACTTCTACCCTTGCGCAGCAGCCTCTCTTCACGTGTGCACACCTCTCCCGCTTCCTCAGCCCTGAAGAGCCCCCCCTCGTGAGTATCGCGGGTCCCTCTTCTTCTTGGAACTAACATTACTCCTAAGCTTTTCACCATATCAGAAAAGAGGGTCACCACACCATCAACATGTATTGAAGACAAACCCAGGCAACCAGCCTTCCTTAACAGCATCACTTTCATCTTTCCTATACGCAGTTTCAGCTTGTTCTCCCTTAACCACTTCCAGGCATAGGTTTAGTACTAAAACTAGTGACTTAATTAAAAAAAAAAATACAGTTGAATGTTATCCACATATTAGCTAACACAGCCCTAGGTGATGAACCTCTATGAACTTCTTGTTCACTAAACTTACTTTATGTTTATTAATCTATTTTCCTGTAAAGAACATTGAGAGGTATGGATGCCACAGCTCTGCACATATAGTGGAAGGAGGACACCTCCCCAGAATGATGTAAACTCTGTAATCTCTAGAAACCTGATATTTCCTTCTATATAACTTAATGGGCAAGACTGTTCAAGGACCGTGGATGGGCTCCACCTAGGTTTTATCTCCACACTAGTCTCTATAAACATGCATTCAGACACACTGATCCAAAGAAAGTTCTTAACTAAATAAAAGGGGGGAAATCATGTCTCACAGAGTGGCTAACCACATCCTCTGGAGGGCCAACTACAGGGCATAGAGGCTGAGACCTTCCCCTCATGTTGCCTCCTGGCACTGGGATTCAAAGGCTGATCACCTCTGAAGGTGGAGGTTCCCCTCAATCACCATGGCAAGTAGCAACTGATAGATCTATCCACCACTAACCTATCTAATCCCCTTTTCAAACTGTCAGTTTCTGTGGCCATAACTTCATCCTCTGGCAGCAAATTGCACATTTTAATCACTCTCTGTAAAAAAAAAAAAGTATTTCCTTTTGTCCATCCTGAGTACTGCCCATCAGCTTCACTGGATGCCCTTCTAGAATTTTGGGAGGAGAAAAATTTCACTTTTTCAACTCTCTCCAACCCATGTATAATTTCATAAAGCTCTATCATGTCCCTCCTTTAATTGTCCCTTTCCTAAACAAAAATCCCAGATTCTTCAGCCTTTCTTATAGGGAAGGTATTCCAACCCACTAATCATCTTGATTGCCCTCTTCTGTACTTTTTCCAGCTCTGCAATGTTCTTTTGGAGATATGGTGACCAGAACTGTACACAGTATTCCAAGTGAGGCTGCACTATGGATCTATACAGGGGCATTACGATATCGGACATTTTATTCTCAATCCCTTTCCTAATAATCCTAATTTAGAGTTTGCCCTATTCACTGCTGCAGCACACTGCGTTGACACTTACATTGAGCTATCTACTACAACCCCAAGATCTTTTTACCTTTCAGTCACAGGAAGGTCAGACCTCATTCACCTATACTTGAAGCTGGAATTTTTTTGTCTCTATGTGTATCACTTTACACTTACTAACACTGATCTTAATTAGCCGGATTGTCACCCAATCACCCAATTCATGGAGATCCTCTTGGAGCTCTTCACAGTCAGCCTTGGTTGTTGTTGCTTTTGTAATTTTTTATTGCTTTTATTCTAAAAACTACAAAGAAATCATAGGATATGGGTACACTACAAACTACAGGAGACAGAAAAGAAACCACTAAAAACCCAAGTGGCAAAGGTCGGATAGCTTACAAATGCTTAAATGGGTTATTCAGTCACAATATTGCTTTTTTCTTACTACGGTTTATCTTAACATTACCATGTTACAAACGAAAATAAAGTAATATAAATTTATGCTTTTATCTGGTTGGAGTATATCTAAATTTCTAAAAAATTAGTTGAGACAACGAGTTCATTCGCTTATTAAATTCTGCTGCTTCTTGGATGCATTTGTTTTTATAATAGAGTCTATTTTGTTTTTCTGATACTTGTGTAACGATGGGTCCTTTGGTTGTATTCTCTGCTTTATTTGATGTTTCTTGAGGTTGCTTGTAGAAAGAGTCAAATTTGTTGTTTATCATAATCAATTGATCCAGTAGAGGATGTGGTGCATTAGCAATCACTGTGGATAAGTCTATGGTTGTTTCCGGTCTTGTGACCTGAGCTGTAAGGCTAGCACTTCCTGAAGAAGATCCGAAATTAAACGCCATTCTTTTTCCCAGACGTCGGCAGGATGGTTTATGCTTAAAAAAAAATTCTTTAAAGTTTCTGTGAGCTCTTTAAAGATTTGCTTATCAGTCAGATATACTCCGTTTTTAAAAATGGCTTCTTTTTCTTGCCCCCTCCTCTCGCTGAGTTTTTAAAAGTTTTTGTTTATTTTGGGGTGGAAACGTCCCGTCGTCGTCCCCCGCCGCTTTAATTTTGAGGTTTGGGGGCATTTACCGCTTGTTCATTTGTATGGCTTAACAATTCATTCACTCACGCTTCTTTCCGATCAGGTAAGAGAACCGCTCGACCCAACTGCCCACTTGTGCGTCCTTAACGCCATTGCTGGATCTACGGTGGTGAGACCTTTGGGGCAAAGGAGCGCCTCAATTCCTTGGCATTCCGCCTCGGAAGAGGCACCCCTCAAGCCCCATGGCTAGGAACCCCCTGCAAGGGTTCCGGGGGGGCTCGGATACATCCAAGCCCCCTTCCTGCCGCCGAGTCACGGGTCATGCCCCTCAGAGATCCAAAGGGACGCATCTGCCAGTCAGATTTCAGATGCCAAATGGCTATAGCAGGCATGAGTGGATTAGTTGTGATATGCAAAGGGGTGGAAATATCAGCATTGGTGTAATATACAGAGGTATTACAGTATCAGCATTGGTAATGACACAGGAAACATAGGTCTCAATTTCGTACAGGAGGATTCAGTAAAGGAGGATGCAAAGAATAAATGGAAATAAGTCTGAAAAAGTAAGCAGTGACTCACAAAAACACATACCCTACCACAGGTACTACTGGAGACTTACTCTTTCTACCACTTTTAGTAACCACAACATTCAAAAACCAGTGGGGGGACATTTTAACCTTCCAGGGCATTCAGATGGAGACCTAAGAGTAGCAATTCTTTGACAAAGGAATTTCAAAGAGATCAGAAAGAGAGACTGCTGAATTGCAACTGATCATGAAGCTCAAGACAATGTGAACTCCTGGATTGAATTGATACCTAGATTTCTTCTATCATTACCAGCAGCTGCTATTGTCATTTGGCATCTGAAATCACTTCACTCTTCAAGATGTAAGGACTCTTCAAGATGTAAGGACAGGTGAACTCACATTCCAGCTGTATCTGAGGAAGTGAGCAGTGACTCCTGAAAGCTCATGCCCTGCCACAAATTCTGTTAGTCATTAAGGTGCTGCTGTACTCTTTTTCCCTTTCACTAATAAGGAATGCAAGCTGTGTTGGTAGGTTTCTCCCCCCTCATCTGTTAGAAATGGAAAGGGAGATATCTCTCTCTCTCTCTCTCTCATATATACCTGGAATAAAACATTTTGGGGTCTTAAATAAAGGACTCCCCCCCCCCATACCTGGAATAACTTGGTGGAATGAGCTTCTGGAAAAGATCAGGGCCCTGCAGGACCTTTCACAGTTTTGCAGGGCTGCGAAAATGGACCTCTTCCGCTAGGCATTTAGGTAAGGAGCTGCATTTCATCATCTATGCCCTGTGCCAATACTATCCCCAGCCTGAGCCCACCAATAGTGGGTCTTACAGCTGAATGTATGTTTTATATGCACTTTACCACAGCTGTACCACTATTGCTATGTTAATTGTTTTAATAATTATGTTCTGTATTTTATATTGATATTTATATTGTTGTTTTATCTATTGTTTTCTTGTGTAAGCCGCCCTGAGCCTGCCTTGGCGGGGAGGGCGGAGTAAAAATCAAACTACTAAATAAATAAATAGATAAATAAAAACATTTTGGGGTCTCAAACAAAGGACTCTCCCCCTCCCCATACCTGGAATAAAAATGTTTTGGGGTCTTAAACAAAGGACTCTACCTCTTTTTCTGGGGTGCTCCCTCTGGCTCCCTCCCTCCCTCTGAAGAAAAAGTGTGCTTCTATCTGGAATAAAACGTTGCTGGTCTTCTTAGAAGTCCCACGAGATGCCATTTTCTCCCCTTGCTCTGGCTCCTTCCCTCCCCCTCCCTCCCCAGAGGGGGGGGGGGGGAGAGCACACAGCCAATTGAGGAAAGGCTTTCTTTCTCTCCTATGAAGCAGGAACTAGGAGAGAATGGCCAGAAGAAGCTGCAAAGTTAGAGACAGGAAGCAAGAAGCAGCACAGAGTCAGCTGCTCTCGGGCGGCTTGCAGCCCTTTGCGGGCCTGATCCGGCCTGTGGGCTGCACATTTGACTCCCCTGGACTGTATCCCATATATTTTTCCCATAATGACTGTGCTCCATAGATTTTACTCCCCCTGCCAAAAGAACAAAAAAAAATTCAATACTCTTCCTAAGGTTCACAATTCAAAGCACCTTTCCATTCCCAGGTCCTAAAATACGCCTCATAACAAAGCTATTATTCTGTTCTTTTCCCAACAGTAATGTGAACTGGAATTCTGAACACGGATTAGGAATTTAGTTATTTATTTATTGTTTATATTTATATCCCGCCTTTCCAGATATCTGGCTCACTTGCTTAGATTGCTTGGCCTTACAAGTCATGGTCCCAAATGGTGTACCAAAAAACCTAAGAACGCAGTCCTAAACACAGTTGCCCTGATCTTGACAGCACAGGCTAGCTCAGTCTTGTTACGTCTTGGAAGCTAAGAAGGTCGGCCCTGGTTTCTATTTGGATGGGAGACCGTCAAAGTAGTCCAGGGTTGCTACGTAGAGGCAGCAATGGCAAACTACCTCTGAATATCTCTTGCCTTGAAAACCTACAGGGTCACCATAAGTCAGCTGTGATATCATGGCAAAACAATTACCCCCTTCTATGTCCAGAGACTTCAATGGGTGCCAATCATAATCATAGAATCACAGAGTTGGAAGGGGCCATCTAGTCCAATCCCCTGTTCAATGCAGGATCAGCCTGCAGCATCCCTGACAAGTGTTCATTCAGCTGCTGCTTAAAGACTGCCAATGAGGGAGAGCTCACTATCTCCCTAAGCAGCTGACTCCACTGCTGAACAACTCTTACTGTAAAAAAGTTTTTCCTAATATCCAGCTGGTCCCTTCCTGCCGTTAATTTAAACCCATTATTGCCAGTCCTATCCTCTGCTGCCAACAGGAACAGCTCCCTGCCCTCCTCTAAGTGACAGCCCTTCAAATACTTAAAGAGAGTAATCATGTCCCCCCTCAACCTCCTCTTCTCCAGACTAAACATTCCCAAATCCCCTCAGCCTTTCCTCATAGGGCTTGGACCCCAGACCCCGGATCATCCTCAATGCTCTCCTCTGCACCCGCTCCATTCTGTCTACATCCTTTTTGAAATGAAGCTTCCAGAACAGCACACAATAATCCAGATGCAGCCTGACCAATTTATTACAATCCAAACTAACATAAAGGTACATTATGAGATTATTCAACACTTTAAACCAAGCACACACGTTAACTGTAAGTAGGTTCCAGGCCCAATGACAGTGGCTCGCCTATACAATTATTCACATGTGTGAATAGGTGTCAATATCTGCACTTTTACACTGATTTTGTCTCTGCCAGGCAATGCGAGCCGCCTTGAGCCCGCTTGCAGGGAGGGCAGGTTATAAATATAATAAATAAAATAAATAAATAAATGAAATGTATCGTGGAAAAGAAAAGAGAGAGCTTAAGAGGATAAACACCTTCCCCCTGCTGGTAGAGGGTGCCTGCAATGCAGAACCTTCCACTCGTATGCACATTCTTAATGCCCTCCTGCTGCAATGAAGGGCAGGAAGCACCCTTTGAAGAACATTATGCAGAGCAGGAAAGACTTACACCAAAGGACAAAGACAGGACGACCAGTTGCTTCTGAAAATTAGGGGTTATTTACACAACAGTTAGCAACTGCTTCTCTATATCAGCTAGTCCATCAAGTAAATAATGCACATGCCAAAATGCACACTTAATGAGGTAAATAATATGCCTTGAAGAACGTTTAAAGCTCTGTTTACCTGAGAGACCAGCAAAGGACCAGATTAGAAAATAATTGCAGATGAACAGGTCAGGTAAATACACATTTCATAACCTTCCAGTGGAAGGATTTTTGGTTAGAAACATATTCACACATTGTATGTGGAAAGGTTAAAGACTCGGTCACTTTGCAAGCTGAGATTCTTACTGAATAACCTGGATCACACTGTGGTGAGTTAACAGTGGGTGGCGGCGGCGGGGGGCGGGGGTTGTGAACAGTGGAAGAGAAGAATGTTGATTCTATAAAGCAACAGACCAAGTTTAAGAAAGCCAAGCTATAAAAATAATAAGCAGCTGCCCTCCTAGCCTAACATATTTATCCTAAAGGTTCCCTGCCATAACTACCATCTTTCCATCTAGGACATTTTATTGTCATTAATAAATGCATTACAGCCAAATAGAAGTTAGTAACAGTCACTTCCAACCCATCATGTAGTAACATGTATTTGAGAAAGAAGCCTTTTAAATCTTCAAAGCTGCCAAGCTGTGTAGCTGTGGGGCTATCAGGCAGATGTAATGTTCTGGAGGAAAGCCGCTACTCTGTAATATTTTATTGTGGCAAAGACCTGACCTCACCATGTATACAGAAAAGTACACAGAACAACAAGGAAAGGACACAGCCATTACAGCTAATATATCCAATAAATACATCCAAGTTTACACACACACTTAAATAACAGTTTTGCCAATATATTTTAATTTAGAAGTTGCTGCACTGAATCTTGCACTGAAATTGTTATGGGGGCTAAGAGAATATCAACCTTTTCCCTGCTTACAGCTAAATCAGATTAGCTGTAAAAATTATGTTTACTTATTTAAAATATTTATATTCCAGCTCTCCATATCAGCAAAGTAGCTTACGGCAATATTTCTCTTAATGAAATGGGAGGGAAGGTATTCCAAACCAGATTTAAGGCTTGTTCACACTAGCATGTTCCCTCGCATTCTTGAAGAGAAAGTAAGTCTCCAGCACTGCTTACCCTGCTAGGCAGACAACTAGCTACAAATGTGATGACATGATTTGGCAGCTCCTTCTAGGACTTGTTTTACTTAGTGTGTTTTATTGTGTAATTTTATTATTTGGTTATTGTCCTTGGTCCCACAAGTGGTCATATAAAAATATAAAATAAAGTGATATAAGTTGTGGAAGAAAAGCACAGAAGAGAAACACACTTAAATCCCCCAAGCTTGGCGCTAGTTTTCTTTAAAAAGAGATGCTGGGGCTCAAAACTGGCCAGAAACCCATCCCCAGATAAGGTGCCACAGGATGCTTCTTCTGGTTATCCTCAGACATAGCAGCTCTGCCTCCTAATCCAAGATTATGAGGGGTGGACAATGGTTAGGCAATAGTTAGGAAATACACAGGCTCATATTCATATAGATTCTTAGGCCAAGCCACCTAAGCAACTGCTTGGAGAGGCACAATAAGGATGGCACCAGTGCACTACAAGGGCTCAGCTCACTCCCAGAAGTCAGCAGAATGGGTGATGACTACCATCACCTCTTGGACTAGGCCAGTGGCAGCTCAGGAGGAGATAGGTGTGAGAAACAACACCTTGAACCAGATCTGACTTAAGTTCCAAAGTTCTGGCACTAAAAATAAGGCCAAAAGCCGTAAAGCAAGGTTCCCCATCCTTGTTGAGCCTACCAGCACTTTTAGAGTTTTGAGAACATGTCTGCCGCGGGGGGGCGGTGTCTGCAAAATGCTGGGAGATTCCCAACCCTCCCATTAGTAAGGCTGCTGTTTCCAAATGGGTATCCTTAAGGATACAAAGGCAGTGTCTTCTGGACCCTTCTAAAGCACCTCCTACACTAATATTGGCTCTTTTGATCTGTGGAAGAGACACCTTGTGAAAGAAGCAAGTGGGCACCTGGAAACACATCAGTCAAGACCATGGTACCCATGGGCACCACACTCTGGGGTGGTTCTGGGAATGAGCTTTGGGTAAAATTAAGACTTGCCCATGGCACACAGCACAGAAATGGTCCTATATTTTTCAGGCCTGGAATAGCTACTCTTGAAGAGGAACTTGAATAGTCATTTCCTCTAGAACCAAATTCATACACTGCTTAAATTATGTTTCTATGCACTCAGAAATACACACAAGTGGAGACAGTCCCAGGTGCTGATTTGAACATTAAAGTGGTTCTGACATAAGTAAAACAACTTCTAGATAGGGTTCCTATGTCCAAGGAAGAATGCAGCTAGTACAACTTGGTGGGATAAGCACACATAAAATCTGGATATATAGGCTTTTAGAAAATAATAATTCTTCACCAAACCACTGCATCAATTATTAATCGTGAGAAGGGGAAAAGAGCTCTGAGGTGCACTGAAGTCCCACCCTAAAAGCTATCTCTGTAGCATTGAAATGTTACAAACTTTTGTGTTATTAAATAAATAAAAGCTGGCGTTCTTCAGTTTGGAAAAAAGTAACTACTACCTGTTAGGTAGATATTTACTGCCTTCCAGTTATATTCACCAGTTGAATAATTCTCCCTGTGAATGTATTTCCTACATGTCCAGGGCCAGATTATAACCCGCAACACAATCCAGTGCTCCAGTTATCTATTTCATATTATCCAGATACAACCCCTTACTGTTGTGAAAGGTGGCTGACATGTCATGCAGTTTTGCAGATTCAGTGGTGTCACATTGAAAATGTACAACTTTCAAACTAGGAACATCCAATAACTCAGGCAATATCCACCACCTGGAGGAGTGAGAGATGAGATTTCCATAGACCATGATAAATTGTTGCATTTTGCTTGCAGCTTCATCTGCTGTGATCACGAAGTTTTTCTAAAAAAATGTTAAAAGGCTAAACAAAAAATGATAGGTCAGATTTCTTGTGGCAGTCTATCAACCAAGGAAAGTTAATCAGCTATCTGGATAATTAGTGTATAGGGATGGGCACAAACTGAAAAAAATTGAGGTTCGTGGAGGTTCATGGAGTTCACAGACCACAAACTTTTCCATTTTCTGAACCAGTTTGTGGTTCATGAGGTTCATGATGGGGGGCTTAAAAAGCCATTTAAAAGGATCACATCCCTTTAAATGGCTTTCGCAAGGGCCCTCCCCACCATTGCTGTGGCAACGCCATGCAGAAGTCAACTCAGAAGGCATTTAAATGCCTTCTGAGCTCTCTCACATCACGCCGCCATGGCAGCACAATGCGGAAGTGGACACAGAAGGCATTTAAAGGGGCAGTGCGTGGGTGGTCAATTTCATATTATCTTTTTCATATTAGCATATTGGTGGTCTGTGGAAAGCGGGAGGGCACGGACCGGACAAATAAACCACAAACCGGGCCACAGTCCATGGAAAATTTTGGTTCGTGGTCCGGTTCATGCCCATCCCTATTCGCTCAGAAAATGAAAAAAAAATTACTGAGGACAAGAAGTGCCACCTAATGAATACTCTTGCCATACCAGGAAAAAAAAGATTAACAAGAGGAAAATATTTACAATTTAGAAAAACAGCAGTGGGTTTTTAAGGGTTCTGGACATGACAATCTGGGAACTTTTATTGACCATTCAATCTATAATACCACATATAGAAAACTCAGCAAAATGAACTATGGATTGGATCCTATTCATGTTCTTTGCTGGTTATAGCCACTTCTACCTGCAGAAAGGGGAGGGGGATTTCCCCTTCTCCTACTGCATTACCTCTTCATCGCATGCTGTTTCTGGGCATCTGCCAACCCCTGGGAGCACAGCAAGCTGCAGCAGGAAAGAGAGGCAAGGAAGTTCACTTCCATACATGCTACACCACTTGAATTAGATATGATCCACCTCAAATTGTTTTAAACTTGTTGCTTATAAAATAAAAAGCTGCATAGCACTCAGTTGTCTTGTAGAATTCACAGCCACTAAAATTAAGGATGGCCAACAATGCTACACTGGTTTTGAAAAAGAGATTACACAAATCTGTGGAGAAATGGGAATACCAAAGACTATTAAAATGAGGTAATCAAGCTTCAGCTTTCCTATTGAGGGCATTGCCGTGTGGCTGCTAATGACCAAGAACTACTCTACACTCCAAAAATATCAGCAAGGAAAAGATCAGCTGATTCATCCACTGAAGCCATTTTGCAGGGCTAAATCCTGGTAAACTCTGGTTCAAATTAAGCCATGATATTGAGCTAGATACTATGATTCAGTATGGTACCTCTATACAGCTTTACAGCTACAATCCTGATAACAATTTTCTGGGAGTAAGCCCCACTGACTAAAATGGGATTTATAACTGAGTAGGCTTCCTTAGGATTATGTTACCATTATACAGGCCTTTGACTGAAGAGATTCTGGAACCAAGACTGTCATGAAGCCTGAATTTGTATGTACCTGAAGAAAAAGCAACAGAAGGAATACCATTTGTGCGGATGTGCTTTTAAAGAAGAGAGAAACAAAAGCACATCACTGCAGGAAAGAGAATAATCAGGACTCTTCGAGTCCCTTCCTTTTCTAATGACAGAAGAGAGACCGACCCTGCCTGCCCCATGAGAATTGTATGTCTGCCTTGTAGTCCACCCCCCCCCCAAAAAAAAAGAAAGCAAAGAAATGATACTCAGGTATGCAACTAATTTTTGCAAAGACAAGCTGGCTTATGAATTGTAGGTTTATGGGATATTTGTGCATAATACTAATATTTAAATTTTACAGGCAAGTGTAATTAAAACAAATCAAATGCACACGCAGGCACAAATGAGACAGTTAGATAATTACAATAGCTTGTGTTCAACAAAAAGCAGATAAATTCATACAGCAGTCAGCTGAAGTGGTTTTGCTGGCATCACCCTGTAGTTAGTTGCTATATGGATGTTTTTTGGCAATATCTATTTCCCCTGTATCCTTTATGCTCCACTCACCATTAAGCAAGTGTTAAGTCAAATGGGGAAAGATATTTAGATCTTCACAATACAAACCAGTCCAAGAGCATCACCTCCATTTCTTCTTCTTAGCACAAGACCTTCCTTGTAGACAGCGCATAACCTAGGCACATCTGCTTTGGATACAACCCACAAAAGAAAAGGAAACACTTTGAGACTCACAGTGAATGCTAACCCAGTGCCACTTCCACTGCACACTATGCAATTTCTAAGGCACACTTCTGCCAAGCAAATAGAAGCAAGAGGTTTCACTACCACCTTAAACAACTGGCCAATCTGTATGGCTTTTAAGGTGCCACAAAAGGCTTTGCTGTGCTATCCCTCTAGACTGCAGTATTTTGATCAACTCAACATTCATATCATAATAAGGATTTGGGAGGAAGAGCACTTAGATCTCAGACCATTACTCAAAAGCAGTGCCTTATAACTACTGGAAGCACCTCTCTGAGCACAGTGCCCCCAGCTCCTGTTTCCGGCTTGTGGCAAGATCAAATATTGTTTTGCTTCCATAGACTAACCTATAGTGAAAAATATTTATTCGTAAATGAGCCTCAAACCAGGGGGTGAGACTAGATTGTTTTCATTACTAAACAGCCCAGTTCATGCACATGAGCATCTTTCTTGTAGGGTATATATGAACAATGTGTTTTTATATTAATGTTCATTGTAAGTATTTCTTAAGGAAGGACATGAACACAGCTATAAAATCTATATAACACAGCTATAAAATCAAGATAACTGGCATACCAGGCATGAGGAAGCATCATACTCTAATAGGGATGGCTGGACAGACAGACATCAATGCCCAAGTATAATGAGGATGACTAGAATTGCTCTGTTTACATCCTTCGTTCTACACTTCCACTGAAGAATCGAAACACTGGTCATTTTTAGAGAGAGAGAGGGTGGGCTGCATAGACCACTGTTCTCATCTACTGTAGGCAATAATGATATGGAAGGGCAGACCATCAACTATAACTCTACCTAACCAGCCTTGGAGGAAGATGGCCTTTTATGGCTGAACACCTCTCTCAAGGGGACCCACTAAAGAACTACTATGTTCACCTGTTCAAATAACCAACAAAACAATATTTTCAGAGAACACATAGTTCTTATAATGTACCGGGAGCACATTAATGGTCATTAGACCAGTTCAAGGTGTTACAACCTATGATGTTTGTAAGTAGACAGACTACAATACAAAATATTTTAAAGGTAAGAGTTCAGTAAGCACACCCTGTGAGTGTACAAAAGATTGCAAAAATACTGCATTTGTAATCAAAACAGATGGCCAAGCCTACACTCTCATGAAGAACTCCAGCATGGAAGGTTTATAACTTTAATTAGTTAAAAGTTTCTGCTATATAGTACACATACACAAGAAGAAAACACCATTTGCATACACATTTATTAACCCATGCAATAAGAGATGTGAATGAGGTGCACTTGATCATTATTAACTTATATGCTATAAAAATAACATCCTTATATAAGAGCAATGCAAAGCCCAGGCACCTGTTACCAAGGCAGAATGCAAAGTGGAATCCATTGCCTCGTATCATCTTCCCCTGCCACACCAGTAATATCTACACTGACAAATCACATGTCAAGGTGAATGACATGACTGCCTCCCATAGAAATGTCAGCCCACTCCTTAGAGATAAGCCGTATCACTCTACTTATCCATGTAGTTCCCCCATCTAAGCATTACTGCAGTAATGTTTAAAGACAATATAGGGAAGCATCTCTTATACTATTGTCAGAACATAGATCTATAAAAAGGCTATGAGAGGGGAAAGGCTCAAACTGGGGCCAAACATCAAGCAGGGCATTTTGACACACTTCTCAAGCTATCCTTTAAAAGGACGCATAATGTCTAGAGACGTAAGTTTTAACAAAGCAACCATTTAAACTAAAACATTTTATTTTTAAAATATTAACATTCTCACATTCCACCTAGTTTATATTCTTAGCTCTGCTTTTTGTCAATAAAAATTGATATGTTAAAGCGTGCCACTGTCAGTCTTGCATGCAAACAATTAGTAGTATGGCCAGCATTTGAAATACATATTCCACAGGAACAGAAGATACTAGAATACATGGGTAAACCTTTGTCAGTTTTCCAAGCTTCGGAAGACATTTAAACAATTGCAGCAATGTGTAAGTGGTAAATGAATCTTTACCATATAACTTTTAATGTTTCATATCCCTAACACAAACAATCCTTTACAGGAATTACATGTCCAATTTATATCTTAACACAGACAATATTTTCTGCACTGAACAAACTACATATATAACATAATTAACACTGCCAAAATAAAGGTAGACATTGAAGTACTGTCTCAAGAAACAAGCATAGAAATGTACACAATCCTAGTGTTACACCCTTCTAAGAATTAATGGATATAGAAGGCTGTAACCCTTCACAGGATGGCACAGTCAGTGCCCCTGATACAAAAAGAGGAGAACAAATAAATAAGGAAAAGAAAAGGACCTGGACAATCAAAATATTCACACCGATTACCAAGAGATTTCTTAAATAATAGTTGACCACATTATTTATTTTTAATAAAACAGGTTCCAGACCCTAACCTTAACTACTGTTGTAATCTTTTTGGAAAGAATGAACCACAATGGTTAAAGTATGGCATTTATGAAACATCTCACACACAGGAAATGTAAAGGGGACTCATTATAAACCAATGCATACTATAAAGAAGCCCCTCTGTAGAACAGTGCAGCAATGTAGGTGTTCCACATAATAATTTAAGAGTTGGGGTGAAAGGCTGTTTTTTTGTTTTTTTAAAGAACAGCCTAATATTCAGAACTTTTTGGAACATACCTGAAGCCAAACATTTTTACCATTCTTCAGTGAGCAATCCAGTTAACTACTTTTGGCACATGGATTATTTTAAAAGACCCTAATGAGCAAGATCTCACATGCCAGATTTACATATAAGTGTCTTGGATCTCTATAAAACTAAAAAAACACTAAATGGGCTCCTGAAAAGAAAAACACTACAAAAATAGGAAAATGTTCCATAGTGTTAACTTTTTTTAGAAATTACAGAGACATTATTTATCAATTTAGCATTCTACATGTGCAGCTTCCAGAATAGATCTTGAAGAACAGGATAGTGGAGTTGTTTAAACATGTGCTCCAGGGAATCTCAAGGATCCTTAGCAACTGATCATGAATTCCTCAAGTTGTTCCTTGCTGGACAAGTTCCTCAATGACAAGATCAGTAATAGCAGACAAAATTACTCTAAGCATAGCTTGTCAATTTTCAACAATGTATTATGAGTTGGGCCCATTCTGGGGTATAACCTCAGTTCTTAAGGAGATATAGTGTAGGTACAGGCTTTATAGGTTTAGCCAGAACCCCATGTGAACCAAGTGCATGACCTATAACCAGTGTTCCCTCTAAGCTGAGTTAGTGTGAGCTAGCTCATAGTTTTTTAGCCTCCCAGCTCACAAATTTTTTTCATAGCTCAGGAAGGATGGCTCCAGAGCAAACTAATTCATGCAGTGGCCAAATCGCTCGCTCACAACTTTAATGCCAGTTGCTCACAAAGTAGAATTTTTGCTCACAATGCTCCACAGCTTAGAGGGAACATTGCCTATAACACTATCCAGAATCCTCTGAACCATACAGGAATAATGAAGAAAATGTGTCCTTGTAAGTAGAAATTTTGAAACCCCCTAGAGCAGGGGTGGCCAAACTGTGGCTCGGGAGCCGCATGCGGCTCTTTCACACATATTGCGTGGCTCTCGGCAGGGTGACCGGGGAAGCTAGATATCATTAGCAAACAAATTATCATTGTACAAATAAATATCAGTATCTGCTTTTACCATTTTTTAAATTATTTTGGGAAGTCTCATTTAATGTTAATAAAAAGCAAATCTACATATTTCCCAGTAAAAATGTGTAATAGTTGTTCATGTCTTGCGGCTCTCAAACATATGACATTTATTCTATGTGGCTCTTATGTTAAGCAAGTTTGGCCACCCCTGCCCTACAGTAACAGAAACACTACACAAGTCTGGCAACGCTGAACAGTTTTGCTGAGATACTTAAAATCAAGAAACACAATGAAGGTTTTATGACAAATCTTACAGATTTATCTCTGTAAATTAAACTCAGAATATTTAGATGTTATTTTATCTAAATAACCCAAAACCTGTATACAAGTGGGATGCAGACCATAAGATACATGATTATCACTACAGTTCAAAATGCTTCCATCACAAGATGCCTGATCTTTGAAATTCCTTTGTTAAAAGCCACCTACTCTGTCTTCCGCCACAGTGACCTTCATAATGTTAAATCCAAATCCATTCCACAAAAGCCCTGGCTTCATATTCAAATGACATTCCCTAAAAAGCCAAAAGGTCAAACTTTCTGATGTTGATTGGGAAACAGTTACCACCAAAAATAAATAAAACAAAAGCTCATATCAGATCAAAACTCTACCACATACCTAGTTTGACAAGCTAGGCATTATGCGAACTCACATATCAATATATCTAGTACTTTCCTAATCTTATAAATGGAAATATTGTCAATGTAGCCGAGTAGAACAACACAGGAATGTGTGAAATATCACTTCTGGCAACCGATATGCCCTTTGTTTTCAGATGTGTTAGTAAGAGAGTCCAAAAAGCTGGTAAGCCAAATCCCGCCCGCCCCCCCCCCCGGACTAGTAGAGGTCACATTATACGTACACAGAAAAAAATAATTGGTTATGAATCAAGATATTCTGATCCTACCCTAACTTTCAGGGTATATTTAGCTTCCACCAAGCAAGGTCTCAAAAATTCAGAATGTGTTTTGAAATGGGGGAAGGGCACCCATGAAAAATCACAGGCAAGTGAACAAATAAATCAAATTAATCCTAGCAGAAGACGCAAACACAGGGATGCTATCTATCCAAGAGCATAATTTAGCCACTTTAGCTTTATTAATGAAAGAAAAAAAGTTTCAGAATGCAAAACCTGTACAACTATTTTCTATATATGCATAATTACTTATCTAGTACATACATAGGGAAATAATCTATTGTCTGTCTAATTTTTCAGGATGCATTCAACTTATACCAAGGGTTTTTGTCCAATCATTCAGCAGCAAGAGGATCTGAAGAAGCAACTGGGTGTCCCTGTGAAAGCCAATGGTAAAGTTTACCTTAATGGATAATGGATAATAATTTTGCTTTAAAGCAGCAAATCTGAAACAAACCACTGGAGTTGACATTACTTGAAAAGATGTCAAAAAGAAAGCATGTATATGCTGCCATTGCTGACCCTACTGAGTCCCCGCCACTGCCACTGATGACATGTGATCCTAGGATACCATGTTAAGCAAGTAACACATCAACCACTTATACCATTAAATATGAAAGCAACATGCCAAAAATTTGGCTACATTCGCAGAATACAATGCTTTGCTGAAGCAAAAGGGACACCAAGATGATGAAAACAGTGTTCGTCATTGGCAAAGTATTGTAAAATGTGCAAAGTGACTGCAAAAAAAGCTGGGAGACTGAGCATAAAACTTCAAACTGGCTGACCTGCAAAATGAGGAACATCTTTATCTAGCTCAAAATTAGATCCAGGTGGGCAGCTGTGTTGGTTTGAAGCAGTAGAACAAATTTTGAGTCAAGGTATGAGCTTTTGTGTGCATGCACACTTTTTCAAATACATTGGAATGGAAGGCAACAGTTCAAACTTATAGACAGGCTGTACAACAAATTAGCATGTTACATGATGAAGATTTATTAAAATATGCAAAGACAAAACTAAATAACAAGCTAAGGTTATGAGGTTAACAGTTGTTTTGATTTAATTAATTAATTAATAAGTTTGAACTGTCACCATCATTTCAATGAACTTTGAATACTTTGAATAAACCTTTGTTAGTCTTAAAGGTGACATTTGACTCAAAATTAGTTCAAAATTAATTAAACTATGCCTGATGTTATGGCAGAACTGGTAAAGTACTTGCAGGACACACATATGCATTTCTGGAATTCACTGAAAAGTCTCTTTGGAAAACAGCAGCCTCTCATCCTGTCAGAGAAACCACTGATGGCACAGCATCTTCAACTGCATCACTAATGTCTTCTTCGAGACTCAGAATAGTTTCATGACCCAATTTGTCTGTGATAAGTCCAAATGACGTGTCCAGTTGATACCTTTTCTTCAGCCTGTATTCCCATCTCACACATGCGCAATCCCAACAGAAAAACCTTTACAAGATATACTACCCTAAAAGAAGTTGATACTCTACTGCATATATATGTATCCTACATGTATTACACTAATTCTGCCGTTTTAACTTCTTACACATGTAAGAAAATGCATGTAACATTTTTATGGTACTTGGCTTTTAACATCACCAAATCTGTTAAGCAGTACATCATGCTGTAGTATATCAAGCCGTATATCATGCTATAATTGCAAAACAAGGTTGTGAATGGCAGGTCCAATGCCAAAAGTCAATGATGATACCAAGGTCTTCTAAGAGCATTTTTTCCATATCAGGATCATTCCAAGCTATCTTAGCCAATTTTGAACTAAATGGTATCATACCACATCTCACAGGTCAGCCAATTTGCTGTTTTATACCTGACTTCCAAACTTTTGAATACCATAATTTGTTTGCACTTTTCATGATACTTTGCCAATTGCTCCACTAATTATTAAAGTACACTGTTTCCATCATCCAAGAGACCCATGCATCACATTTCCTTCTATCCTGTAAAGGTAGCCAAAAACATTTGGAATGTAGCTTTCATTTACAGGTACAAGCAGCTGATCTGTTTCTTGTCAACACCTTATACAAAAAAAGAGAACATCTTAACATAGGCAGTGGAGAAGGCTCAGCAGGGTCAGCAATGCCAATGGTATTGTTCTTTCTGACATCATCATAGATGATGAGAACAACTTTACTTCAATGTAATTTCTCTTGGTTGTTTGTTCCAGATCTGCAAAATGCACAAAGCAAAATCAGCAGTCATTACCTATTATGAAATTAGTCACAAAGGAAAATAATACGTGGGCTTTCACAAAGACACCCAGCTCCTCTCTCAGACCCTCCCACTGCTGAATTTTTGGACAGAAATATTCCTTGGTGTAAACTGAATATACTCTGAAAGTATACGTTCAGATAGATATTTCCCTGAATAAAAGTGGCCAAATTCTGTTCTTGGATGGACAACATGACCAAATTTGTATCTTCCACTCACCAGGACTGATAGATTGACTATGATTTTACGTGGGGATACTCACCCTGAATTTTTACAGAAACCTTCCTGGTGCAAGTGGAATATACTCTGAAAGTTTTTTCATCTGATGCCAACCAAACATACAAACTATTTTAATCTATCTAGATTTCATTTGGCTTATATTGGCTCAAATGAGGAACCTGTGCACAAGGCCTTTTACACTCTATCCCTAACATTATCTGAGGGTGGGCATGCTCATTGCCTTGCCAGACCCCACCCCCACCCCACTAATGGGGCATACCATGGAAGCAAATACATAACATGAGATCCTAAGGAAATTTCCTCCAAAGCAACTCCCGTTTAATTAAATTAATTGTAGCCCAAGTGCCAGTAACAGCCTTCTTGTCCTATCCTATCCTAAGAAACATATTTTTCCTTTAAAAAATAAGCCAAGTTCTATATATCTTAACACTTGACACAGGTCCACTCTTCTATTCCCAAATAACCAATTTCAGACATATAGCTAGTATGTGGAGTGGATGGGACTACACTGCAAATGCCTTCCAATTCCAAGGCTTTACTTACATCTGCAACTCTTGGACACTTGCTCTCCCTATGTACACCATCAACTCACCCTCCCTGCACCTATACTAGCTGCAAGTCCTCCTCATTTACCTGTCCACACACACTCCATTCACTCTCTCAGGAAACCTAAAAAGACGTTCTGACTATCCTAGCAGCTATCCACAACCCATTTGAACCTGACTCTCTTTTTTCAGTGCAATTCCCTGTACTAGTTTTGATACATCTCCGTGCCCAGAGCAACACAAAGACCTTATGGCTGAGAGAATTTTGCAGCAAATGTTATCACCCGTGCTTGCAACTCCCTATCCGAGTTCTCCCAGAAACATATACCGGGCTAGCGCACGCCCAGCAAGACCAATACATTTTGGCAAGTGGGCCTTACTGAGCTTTTACATCCCTTATAGTGACCTTACTAAATCCGCTCTCCCCATGCACCCCGAGCACGCCCTCCGTCACTGACTGGGATACCAGCGTTCCCACATCCCCAATCCGGCTCCGATCCCTGCGGCCCATCGCTCTAGGCCCATCTCCATCCCCCAATACATCCTACACCGCGCCCCCAGCCCTGGCCTTAGGCCCCAACCCGGCTTTAGGACGCCCATCCGGCACAACCCTCCCCTCCTCACATATCCGACACACCCCTACCACCAACTCCCCAACACCCTCGCCCCCCAGGACCGTCCCGACCACCCCATCCCTCAGCACCACGAGTCCCCAACAGCTACCACTCACCTTGGCGCCCTCTGACCCTCGAACTCACTGTAAGCGACAGCCGTACTGACCAATCACAGACGCAGCTTCCGCCCTAGGGGGTGGATTTCCTAGATGTGGGCATGCGTGTCAAAAGCCTGCCGCGCGGTATTCGACGCTATGGCATTATAGGAAATGTAGTTTTCACTCCTGTGAGGCGGAGGCGAGGATAGCTCTCTGAGGGGGCACATTAGAGTTCGTTTTTCTGTCAGGGAAGCAGAGAAGGGATGTATCCAAGGAATGGAGACTGATGTTATGGTATAAAATGAGAACTGGCTTTTCAAGTAAATTGCGGAATTTGCTTTACAATCCCAAGTAGGGTTGGGTGAGGGTATTCCAATATCACATTAATTATAAAACTACGGACCAAATTGTTTGCCTACAGCCGACAAGCAAAATCATACTGTTTGGTAAAACGTCCTACTAAACTCCGTGGAACTTACCTGCATCTAAAATGTTAAGCTAGCTTTATAATTATTACCTAATTATCAGGCTCTCCTTTGACTCTCCTGGAAGCTCTCTGTAGTTGTGCATCTTTTTGGACAGAGGCTCCCCTTGCCTCTGCCCCCCCCACCTGAGTGAAGCCACTGCAGAGGGGGGAGGGCACCACGGAAGGGGTGGGGGAGCGTTCTAGTTCTGCCGCTTGGCATCCTTTTGGCCCACGTTGGGTCCGTATTTTTAATTATTAAAAGTTAGTTCTCCCCACTGAAATCTAAGATGATTTGCTTTACATTTTCAGTTTTGATGGATTCATATTTTTGTTCCAAAAGTATTATACTTAAAATGTTATATAAAGATGTGTATACAATAATTTAAAAGTCAGTGTCTGTCTGACTAAGCCTGAGGTGATGCTGGTTGGTAATACTCTAAAATGCTTGGAGGGGAAGAAGAGATTGGATTTATACTCTGCCCTTCACTACCCAAAGGAGTCTCAGAGAGGTTTACAAACTCCTTTCCCTTCCCCTCCCCACAACAGACACCCTGTGAGGTAGGTAGGGCTGAGAGAGCTCTGACAGAAACGGCTCTTTTTCAAGGACAGCTCTGACAGAACTATGGCTTGCCCAAGGTCATCCAGCATGTGCAAGTGGAGGAGTGGGGAATCAAACCCAGATTAGAGTCCGCGCACTTAATCACTACACCAAACTGGTGTAGTTACACAGCAAGAAGCAGAGAGTAGGGGGAAAATTGACTTCTCACAATGCAGGGAAGTAAGTAGTGGGTTCTCACAAGAGTCAGTATTAGTGTGGGGGCTCTTTATTTTGTTTATAAATGATTTGGTACTGGGGATGAGCAGTGTAGTCACCAAGTTTTCAGATGGCACAGAACTATTCAGGATGGTGAAAACCAAGGCCAATTGGGAAGAGCTCTACCAAGATCTCCAAAAATTGGGTGAGTGGGCAACAAGCATGGTAAATTAAATTCAGTGTTGATAAGTGTAAGATGATGTAGGTTGAAGCAAAAAATCCAACTTTAGGTGTATGCTAATGTGGTCTGAACTTGTTAGCTTTGTTATTTTTGCAAGCTTGAACCCTTTGCTGGAACTATGTTTTTTTAAAAAAAAATTGAAGATTTCTTTACAATACAGCCTATTTTGCTTTATGATATGTTGCTGTGAGTCTATTGGTCCAAACCCAGGTCGAGCTTGGTTACATCATTAACAGAGATACTTGCTCCAGGATCTCAGATTTGAGACAAGGGAACAGTTCTCTCAGACCAAGGCAGGTCAGCCTTGACATATGTAATGATGGCCACAGTCATACACAGCTTTAAAAGGGAATTATACAGATTCATGGAAGATCATTCTATCTGTGGCTATTAGCCATATTGCCCAAAGGGAATCACCACAATACATGATGATGGTGAAATCCTTGGCATAGTCTTATACTCTGGCTCTCACTCATTTGTTCCAAGCTTTCCAGTGTATAGGCAAGTCTAGAAGTACACAAACAACAGACAACAATTTTAGGTGAGAACCACAGAAGAGCTGACTTGCTCACTTCATCCGAGTCTCCAGTTTAAAAACTTATTACTGCTTACAAAATCAAAATGCATTAATTAGACTTGTTGCTCCAGCAGCTTTTTGTTCATGTTTTTCCAGTTCTGCACGACCTCAAATGATACTGTCATTTAAGGCAGAATTTTACTTTGCTTCTTCTAATAGAGAGAGAAGATCTGCATTCCTCCTCTAGGGTTTTCCCGGTTGCAACTCCATTAATAAATGGAGTGAGGAGAACAGGTTGCAGGTGGGAAAATTGTACAGGGTGAGACACCTCTGCCTGCTTGTTCAGACTGGCAGATATTAGTACTGACTTTCTGGCTACCTACAGCATTTGACTTAGTCTAGTGCAATAGTGTTCCTCCAGGACACCATGGACTTGTAAACAGCTGAAGAGGAGCAGATGTGTACTGAAGACAGCAATTACTTGTGGAATGTTGGGGTTCCTCAGAACCTCAAAGTCATGCAAGAAACACAAGTCTTACAGAATCATGAAGTATCTTGCATGGTCAAGAGTTCTTACAAGAAGCTTCACTTACAAGAAGGCTTAACAGTGGCCTATATAAGACCTCTAGTATGGAGGGTCAAGAACTAAAGAATAATGGAGCAACATACTGACTGACTTGGAGGCAGGGGGGGGGGTCATGGAATAACAAGGATTCATGGGGAGAGTCACACATCCAGAAAAAGTTATTAACAAGAGTCCTACCAGGAAAAGGTGGCATCCCTATTTTAGAAGAGATTGCTACCAGTGCCTTATAATATCTCTGCCAAAGGCCTTCTACTCAACTAAAGTCTCTCCCAGCCATACTTAAACTCTGAGTTCTTCAATAATCACTTATCAAGTAGGATAAATTACCCCATACAGTTTCTAAAAACAGGCTCCCCATGCCAACATAGCCTCTTCTGCTGAACAGAAATATTGTGATGATGTCTCCAGTATCTAGAAGGAATATTCTTGTATTTTCTATTTAACAAGTTAATCATGTGCCAACCCGGATCTTCCAGTTCCTAATACTGCCAGTGGGACTAATTAACCAACTTAGATACATATTTGGGGGAATAATATTCACAATAAACATTTTTATATTCATGTTGTTGTTCCTTATAACTATGGATTTGTTGTTCTGGGTTTAGCTTAGACATTAATTTTGCCAATCTTAGCTATTGTCCCTATTTTTCTGTTGCTTTCAACTCTACCATGTAGTTCTAGCAAGTGATATCTGTGAGAATTGTCATAAAGGAACGCTTTTGCCATCAATTTCTTTACTTATTTAGGATATTTCTATGCTGTGTCTTAAGAGTCCTGCTCGAGGCAGTTTACAATTAAAATCACCACAATGTTAAAAATGAGTCATTGGACATAAGCAGCATAAAAACCATCCATAAAACAGAAGCATACCATTAAAAAGATAAGATTAAAACTCCTAATTAAAAGCCTAGTTTAAAAAAGGTGTTTGGCCTGGCACATAAACGAAAGTAAAGCAGACACCAGGCAAGCCTCAAGGGCAGGGGTCATTTCGTAGAAAAAGAGCTAGGGGAACTCATTAGCATAACTCATTAGCATATGCCACACCCCCTGACATCAGGGGCCCGGCGGTGGACCTGCAAGGCCAGCGGGAGTGCGAGGAAGCCCCGCCAAGGCCCTCCCTGGCCCCAGGCAGGCAGGGGTGGGGAGAGGCAGGGAGGAAGCAACTTACCCTCCCTCTTCTCCTGCCTCCTCCTGGCTGAATGAGGGCTGGAAGCGGGGTGGCCAGAAACAGGGGGCGGGGATTCATCATGTGCCCCGCCCCCTGCACCTCACCCGGGGGAACTGCGTTCCCCCGCGTTCCCCCCCGAAATGACCTCTGCTCAAGGGGGGAGGGTGTTCCAAAGCCAAGGTGCCACTACAGAAAATGCCCTATCTGTAGTCACCACCCACCTCACCTCTGACGGCAGGGGTACAAAGAGTAGGGCCTGAGGAGTTGATCTTTACTGACAGGCTGGATAGTATGGGAAGAGATGGCCCTTCAGATATCCTGGCCAGAAGCCATTTAGGATCTTAAATAAAAGAACCAGCACTTTGAATCATGCCTGGAAACAGATTGGTAACCAGTGCAGATCTTTCAGAACAAAAGTGATATAATTGATTGTCGAAGCACAAGCCCACAGTTCTGCCTAGCTCCCCTAACAGTAACATGAACATGAATGATATGGCAAAAACAGAACTACTGTCAGATGGGTAACAGACAATTGGGAATTGTAAGGGCAGCTAATATTTAGCATAAGAAGTCGATCCCACTGGATCTATAGATGTTCTAAAGATAATGGGGGGGGGAGAGAAAATGGATCAAGTTGCTAGAGGTTTGGAGCTGTAAGTGCTGTGCTATGTATATACCATTCCATGGTACCATACTTGCAATAATTAATTTTATTTATTTATTTAGACTTCTAGACCACCCTTCCCTGCTCAGGGCAGTTCACAGCAAGATAAAAACAATAGATAATTTATATTAAGTTAAAACCATAATAGAATACCATACAATCAATATAAAAAAGACAGTCTGTTCCAAGATGGCAAAATTTCAGGAAAAAATTGCAGCTTCCCTGTAGCCTCCTAAGGAGGTAGGTGAAGGGAGATGGGAGGTATGAGAGTGCCAGTTTAGTTGCTGTCCCGTCGCTGTCCTCAATCAAAGGCCTGGCAGAACATCTCTGTCTTACAAGCCTTGCAGAAAGGTAACAGATCCTACAGGGCACAGATGTTCTCCAGTGGAGAGTTCTACCGGTAGGGGCCAGGTCTGAAAAAAAACAGATTAACAGATTATAATTTCTTTATTTATAAACATGTATGGAAGGAGTGGGGAAACTCCACATTTACCATTGTTTAACCACTCAGTATGTGTACAAAAGAACAGAGCTGGATTTATTCTCAAACTAAGTAAATTACAGTTTACAGCCACAGATGGGAGGGGCTACGGCTCAGTGGTAGAGCATCTACTTGGCATGCGGAAGGTCCCAGGTTCAATCCCCGACATCTCCAGTTAAAAGACCGAGCAGTAGGTGATGTGAAAGACCTCTGCCTGAGACCCTGAAGATCTGCAGCCAGTCTGAGTGGAGAGTTACTGACCTTGATGGACCAATGGAATGATTCAGTATAAGGCAGTTTCATGAGATCATTATGAATCGAATAAAAATACTATATTTCAGTGTTAGAATAATACACATTTTAGATAATCCTATACGGTGTAGAAATCTGGATTGCTGGCATGGATGAGAAATTGGATTCCCAGCTAAACTCCTTCCTTAGGAGAATTACTGGAACGCCACGGTGTGTTGCTGGGACTGTCCTTCGTATGGAACTGGTTCAATCTTCGCTTGAAGCACGTGCTTGGAAGAGGGCATTCAAGTTGAGATTTAAGTTATCTGACCCAAGTCATCACCCCCAGGCCGGCTTTCTTCATTCCATCTTAAAGGACACGACATCCAACCCTTGGTTGTCCCTTCTTGCTGGTAAACTCAGGACATTGGGAGTGCCGATGTCCTCACCTAACGAAGAGCTGATGCCCTCTCAGCTTGAGGAAACCTTGAAGAAACTTAAACAGTTGGATTGGGCCAGCACCGTGGCCAGGGCAAGACGCACCTGCTCTCCGTTGGCTTTGGGGTTGTCCCCTCCAGAGAGATTTCCTGACTTTTATTCAACGTTATCAATTCCATCTCACCGCCGCGCCTTTATGCTGGCCCGCTTAAATGTATTTCCAACAATGGTAACTCTGGGAAGATTTGGAGGCCTTTCTTACTCAGATCGCCTTTGTCTGTGCAATTCTGGCGAAATTGAAACCTTAGATCACCTGATATTTCACTGTCACCACTGGACTCAAGTTAGAGGCACTTATATCTCTCCTATTCTCACGAAGATGAATCTTCCCGCGCAACCTTGGGTGCTCTCAGTACTGTTATCTGACTCAAATGCCGATGGACTGATAACAGCTAACGTGGCGCGGTTCTTGGCTAAGGTGGCTGCTCTCAAGAAGCATTGAAAAGTCCAGCACTTCTGAAAACTTCGACACCGATTTTTAATCTTCGGATGATTTTAGTTAGTTGGCTCCGCCCCAAGTGTAGTTAGGTAATTTTTAATCTCTGGGCTCAGCCTGGGTTTTATGTGACTGTTATTATGTACCTTGACATATTTATGTCTATTTTATGTACCTATTTTACCCCCCTTTGGTATCCTCTTGGTCAAGACTTCGGTCATAAAGACCTGTAATAAATTGAATTGAATAATCCTATGGGACCGCTTAAACTTGATAACGTTTAGGGACTCAGCATGTCTTAATCTGACCCTACAGAAGAGTGATGAACATGAATTAAGGAATACCTAGTCCAAACTGTGACATATATTTAGTCAGAGACAGTATGAGTTTTCCTCTCCAGAAGTTTCACACTAGGAAAAAAATGGCTGCTTTGTTACTTCGTGTCTTTCATCCTGCACAAATAAAGGAGTAAAGGTTTCCCTTGCTCGAAAGCCAGTCGAATCCAACTCTAGGGTTGCGGTGCTCATCTCCATTTTGAAGCCAAATAGCCAGCGCTGTCCAAAGACGTTTCCGTGGTCATGTGGCCGGCATGACTAAACGCCAAGGCACACAGAACGCTGTTACCTTCCCACTGAAGCAGTACCTATTTACCTACTTGCAATTTCTTGCTTTCGAACTGCTAGGTCGGCAGGAGCTGGAACCAGAGACAGGAGCTCACTCCATAAATCCAACTGAACACACTGAAGCTTACAGTTAAGCACCTATGCTGTCTGTGCTCTCTAGTCCTCCCTTCAGTATCTCTAGTACTCCTTTCAATATCTAATGAAAAAAATCATATTAATGTGTTTTACATTTTTCCATATTATTTAATGCTGTGCCCTTGTTTTTCTGAATTAACTTTCTTTTTGTTGTAATAATTATTCCAAGTTTTGTTTTGTTTAGGAGTTCTGGAGCTCTAATCCACATTCACACAAGACTCTACACAATGGGAACAATTATACCAGGCCACAATTTTAAATAATACAAAAAAATTCTGGGCCATAGTCTTGGGGTCATGTCGTGCAGAGGCCCCCTCTATGTCTGCTATTTCTCCCCTATGTGTGGTTTCAATATTTTTCATTATTCCATCAGGATGATGTCCACACTATGGCACCCTCAGATTTTCTGTCTGAGGATTTACCTGCCTGGCCTCATGTAATATACGATGAAATAAAATAACTGATTGGCCAGTTAAAACCAGGAAAAGCAGCTGGTCCTGATATAATTCTCCCTGAAATTTTAAAACGAGACCCTGACTGGTGGGCGGCATCTCTTGCATCCTTTTTTACAGTGATTGATAAATCTGGTCTTATTTCTGATGCATGGTTAAATGCAATCGTAGTCCCAATTTATAAAAAAGGTGATTGCTCCTTTCCTTCCATCTATAGACCAATCAGCCTGCTTTCCGTTATGGGCAAACTGTATGCCAAACATTTACTATCTAAGCTGACCATATGGATGACAGAACAGAGAGTCTTAGGCCCGGAACAGCTGGGATTCTGTAAAGGGAAAACTACTTTAGACCACTGCATTGTATTAGAGCACCTGATTGATAAGTATGTTAAAAGAAGCAATGTAAAATTATACACTGCCTTCATAGATCTTAAAGGGGCATTTGATTCAATCAACAGGGAACTCCTCTGGGCTAAACTACAACAACTAAACATAGATAAGAGACTCCTTAACCTTATAAAAAAGCTATACACATCAACAAAATGCCAAATCAAATGTTCACTGACAGGGAAATTAACGTCAAAAATCCTGTCAAATAAAGGAGTCAAACAAGGCTGTATATTAGCACCCTTTCTATTCAATTTGTCCCTTAATGATCTCTCCCCTTACCTCAAAACTGTTGATTGCCATGCTCCTAAACTGGATTCTGTCCATGTCCCTCTACTATTATATGTGGATGACATGGTACTGTTGTCCTGCTCCAAAGTTGGTTTAAAGCATGCACTAAATAGATCTTTCATATTTTATAACAAATAAATTACTTTTAAACCATTAAAAATCAAAAATAGTTGTCTTTTCCAAAACTTGGAAACCATTCAAATGGACAATTGGAGGCAAACCAATTGAACAAGTTAAAATTTTTAGATACTTAGGTCTGCACTTCCAGTATAATGCATCTTGGTCTGTGCAGCGTAATTCAGCAATAAATATGGCCAACATAAATGCTTCTGCCATTTCCCAATTCTTCTACACCAGAGGCAATCGATTCAAAGCAGCTGCATTAAATGTCTTCAGGGCCAAAGTAATCCCCCAACTCATGTATGGTATTCCGATATGGATAAGTGTACTTAATGGCACAATAGAACGTGTTCAATCTAAATTTCTTCTAAAAATCATGGGAATGCCGCGTTGTGTACCTTATGCAGCCTTGTGTTTAGGAACTGGGTTAAATTCCATAGAATCTGTTGCATAGCTAATGACAGTAAAATATTGGCTGCATTTACATTACAATGTAGACCAAGGGAGTCTTATACAACAAATGCTCGCGGAGTCAAACATGTCTAACTGACTACCACACATTGAGAACAAAATAACTGCCATGGGCATCCCATTGGACTCACTGCTTATGCTCCCTTTTATGGGTGCTTTTCAGATGACTAAATGAAGAGTCCTTGACATTGAAACACAAAGGCTATACAGCTTAGCCAACAAATCTTCCTCCCCTCTGAACTTTGAGATTCCCCTCACGGTAGGCCGAATGGCCCCATACCTATCTGATATACAAGCACCACAACAGCACAGAGCCTTTTCACTGGCAAGATTTAATGCACTACCATCAGCAATCTTGCATGGGAGATATAATAATATAGTATATACGGCTAGACTTTGCCATTGTAACTCTGGACGCACTGTGACAGTTTCACATATCTGTTTGCATTGCCAATTTTATGTAGATATACGTTTTAGATATTTAAACCCTATTTTAGCCAACATGACAGACCTTCCTGATGCTTTAAAAGTGCACCGTCTTCTGAATGACTCCGATACTGAAATATCAGTGAAGGTAGCCATGTTTTTACAATCAGCTATAAAGCGATGTCAGAAAAAACTATAAAAATGAGCAACACTTTGT